>NW_028190646.1:37601-67785 GCF_048542155.1 Nylanderia fulva | reverse complement strand
CACTCGATTTTCAGTTTTAATACTTAATTTTTTCATTTTTTGCATTATTTGCATTACCTGTTTGTTTACCTGCAATCTCGCTTCCAATGATCAATCTTTCCGCACTTGAAACATTTTCCTGCCGGTTTCGACTTCCTTTGTTCTTGTGAAGGTTGTTGCTTTGCTTTCACCACGAAAGCGCTGTTTTCTTGGCTTTCCACTTGCTTAGTCTACAGTTTCTCCATTGTAAGTCTTGCTGTAAGATTTGACAAGGTCCTTTGATCCTAACTTGTCAATTTCCATGCGGGTGTTGAAATGTTGATAGGAAGATGGAAGCGTCATTAGAATCTTGGTCATAATCATACTAGAGGGTGTGCGAATCATGGTTTTAAAAAATCGAATTGAATCTCTGAAACTATATTCGAATTCGAATCGAATCAAATCTCTAAAAATCTTTTCGAATCGAATCGAATCGAATCTTTTGATTCGAATACAAATGGAATTTTAATTAAACTTTACAAATGCCATTATATGCTAATTTCAATATTTTTTTAATGACAGAAGTCTATTTTTTAAATAGCCAAAAGGAAAGGTATTATATAATTTTAGTTTTGAGTACATATATGTCATCTATATGTATATATGTCATCTATATACGAGGGCAGTCCCCGATAAGTACTTAGCCTCATCGCCCGATGGTGCCAGTATTGCAAGAGAGTTTTACTATCGTGTAGTACATCTCGTAGACGGCTACTGTCAAAATTTCAGCCGAATCGGGCTCGTAGTTTTGTTTTGACCGCGTGTGGAAGCGGGCGTGTCCGCGAATTTTAGAAAAATGAAAAAAAAGCAATATCGGTCGGTGATTCGATTCTTGTTTTTGGAAGGGAAATCGCGCAGCGAAATCAAAGATGTCGAAATGAAGAATCTTTGATTTCGCTGCGCGATTTCCCTTCCAAAAACAAGAATCGAATCACCGACCGATATTGCTCTTTTTCCATTTTTCTAAAATCCGCGGACACGCTTGCTTCCACACGCGGTCACAACAAAATTACGAGTCCGATTCGGCTGAAATTTTGACAGTAGCCGTCTACGAGAATGTACTACACGATAGTAAAACTCTCTGCAATACTAGCACCATCAGGCGATGAGGCTAAGTACTTATCGGACTGCCCTCGTATATAGATGACATATATACATATAGATGACATATATGTACTCAAAACTAAAATTAGCATAACGAAAAATAAAACTTTAAATATTATATTAAAATTTACTAAACTACAATCATTTATAATTTATATTCTTATTTTGTTTTATTAAACGAGATTTACTTCTGTTGTGATTAAAAAACTTTTATTATAACTCTGTTATATTAAAAAACTAATAAACTAATAAACTATGTAATAAACATGAAATAAATAAAGGTACTGTATATTCACTAGTAAGACTAGTAACATCTGTTGATATACTAAACACTTATGAACGATTTCACTAAACTTAAGAACTTCCAAGTTATCACAAAAATACCATTTCTTTCACACGTTCAGGCAAGATAGTGATTCTTTTCGGCGTTACTATATTCCCACAGACAGAAAAATACTCTTTCACTTATCGTTTCTGTTGTCTGCTAAACCAAGGAAAATGACGAGCAAGAGGAGCCAGTAATGGAAATATATTCTGATAGCCTCCATTATGTCAGTGGGTCTCATTGCCACCAATATTGGCTGACTCAGATAATCATCAACCTAGAATGTTGAAAAAACGAATAAGCAATTATATTTTTATTATATATATAGTTATTTGTATCATGTTGTTGTGCCTCTGGTGAGACACGAAGAATTTTTCGGGTCTCAGCCCGTTGAAAGGATGGGGATCCTAAGAATCGGCGGGGCGTCTCACTTTGACGAACTCTAAGTGTTTAGTTTGAATAAATCTTTTATTTATCTTATTTCTCTTGAGTTGATTTAATCCTGGATTCAGCGAGTTGTACTTTTGGTTAGGTTCGAATTAGCTACTTGTCTCTCTGGATTTTTGTTAGCGATTGCCTTCATCGCCTCGCTCTCCGTTCGCGGTGGTCTCCTGTGTTTTTTCACATCTTTTGGGAGAAGATGTAGAAAAGCCCTTCTATTGGCTAATTTATTCACGCGTTTTTATCTAGATGCAAGCGAAGCAGGTTAACTCTTCGCTTGCGATCCGCAGTTTCCGGCGTGTTGTTTGTTTTCTGTCGCGTTTGCGTCTTCTTGGCAATAAGCGCTTCGCAAAGGCGTGAGAACGTTTCTCAAACGATTATATAATGCCGACTTACTAATTTATTACTAATATGATATTTAATATAATATAGTTATAAGTCATTCGAACTATAACATTCCTTCCCCGTTGAAAAAGAAAAAACGGAGGTACGAAGTTTTTCGTTCCTGTTTTTTGTTTGTATGTGGTTACAATAATTTCTTAATTACGTATAATAGTAGTTTCCCGTTACAATATAGTATTACAATTGTTTCTTAAAATCTAGTACTTTGACTCCTTCTTAGGATTGATCTCGGTATTTTGAAGTCATTGCCTATTATAACTCTCGGCTGTTTTTATTTTTATTTTTCCTTTTTATTATTATTATCCAGGTTATAATGGATATTGCAGCTACTGTCATTACTATTCCGGTAAATGTCATTGGGTAGACAAATTGCTTCTGTGCATAAAAATTTTGCGCGTTGTTTTTAAGTCGTTGTCTATAGTTTCTATTTTGGCTCTTAGTTTTGTCAATTTCAAACGATGTTGTGAGATGTTTTCTAATGTGTCCTGGTTATGTCCTACTTTTTCGTCTTGTGGAATTGTTATATTTATATTTGGTAGGAAAGTTTCTAAGGTATTTTCGTACGATTTTTCTGCCGTTTGTAATGTTGTGTCCGTTGTCAGTTTACAGTTTTCGTTTAATGTAATTTCGCCTGTGTTTTTTATTACTTTATTTTCTGATCATCCGTCGCATCGTATAGTTATTGTCTGTTCAGCGGAGGTCGAGTATAGCCAAGTGTCTTCTTGGAGTAAGGTTATCCATAGCATGTGTGGTTCGAGGTATATTTTCTTACATTACATTTATCCTGATAACGCTGTCGTAGTGTATACATTTGGATTTCGCACGGTGCATTTACATCTATACGATATATAGGTGTATTTTGTTTGCATACATATTGTACATTTATTTTGCTACATTGCTCTAACTTCTTTCCGTCATTATGGCGTACGTTAATTGTTCCTTACCTACAACAATAATTAGGTTGTTTACTTTAATATAATTATATACATTATTTATGTATAGCGCAGGAAATTCTATCGCTTTTATAATGTCATATGTCGGTTGTACAATTAAAGGAAAACGCAAAATAGTATATACTTTATCTGATTCGTGGTACGCTGTTATCGCAGTGTTCTCTTCTATCGCTAACCAGTCGTCTGTACGAATTTTAAAGGAGAAATACAATCCTTCGGGAAGTTGTGCTGCCGCATCCTATAAATTATTTATAATGTCGTCTATTGGTATTAATCTGGGGTGCATTTTGCCTTTTCATATATATGTTAAGTATTCTAATACGTTTTCTGTGTCCTTTATTAATTCGTTTACATCTGCCTCTATCGCCCCTGAAATGTTCGTTTATTTTTTCTAAGGTAAAAGTTTCGGTCATAGTCTGTTTTATCAGTCTCTCATTATGGTCGATTATGTTTTCTAGTCTATCTAAATGTGCTACTGTAGCGTTTATTACTTTTAGTTGATTTTGAATCGCGTGTTCGGATACTTGTTGTTTATTTGTTATTAATTCTAGCTGTTGTTTATTTGTTTTTCATCGTTTTGCGGTAATGATTCCGAATAATGTCTTTGTTATTAACCCTATACCGTCTATTAGTCCTCGACGTTTGTTTGTAGGTCCTTTGTATAGGGTATCAATTTGATTTTTTATATTGTTTAGGTATTTTAATTTCTGTTTTATGATATTAATTGAGTTTACGCATGTACTCTTTGTTTTGTCGCACATCGTTTCTGTCTGTTTCATGTAATTATCAATTTGCTCGTGTCTGTAATTTAAGGGTGCGAGGTTTAATTTTATTACTAATTTCCATGTTTTCTTGGAAAGTGTAGTTGTCCGATTTGCTCGAAATATATCCCTGGACTGTGCTTGAATTCTGTTATCTCATACGGTTGATCCTTCTCACTTTCCTTCTTGAGTACTGCAGCGTTGCAGACTAAGAGTGAGAGTGCCCTGTAATAATATATAGAGTATTTATTTTATCTTCGATCGTGGGCATACACCTTTGTTCGCAATTTTTTATCAGGTGAGAGGAGCGTTCGTTCTACGTGTCTTCTGTAGTCACGTTTAGTCTTATGACAACCTTTTTTGCGAGACGATGTACAAATACGATTATTGTTCGTATTGCGGGCAAACACTTTGTGCCCTGGTTTAAGTCCAGGTGCTCGGGGTGCTCCGATGATGAGTTGTGCCCCTGGGGTGCTTATCGGACGCCGGTTGTGGGACCGGAGTTGCCTCGTGATCGGCTGGCGCAGGCCTATGAGGCCGTAGGCCGTATTGTTAACTCTTTTTGATCCTTTTGAATTACTTTTGATGTGCGCACCGGTGTGCGGAGTGTGCAGAAAATGCGTGTGAGGGGGGTGAGGGGCGGGGGGGAATCGGGGGCGAGGGGACGTCACGCGGGAGAGGGGGGTCTTATCAGCAGATAAGCTTATCTTATCAGCTCAGGTTACCTGATAAGGGGCTCATGTTACCTAATATGTTTATAAACAAAAAATAAACATATATCTATTACAGCAATATCTATTACAAGATAAGATAAGCGGCATCTTTGTAAGATATCTATTACAAGATAAGATAAGCGGCATTTTTGTAAAATATTTATTACAAGATAAGGTAAAAATTCTGGTTAATCAAATTCTAAGAATTATTAAAAACAAAAGGGCTGCCGCCGTTTCTTTGGCGAGCGCCGACAATCAGATATCTATTACAAGATAAGATAAGCGGAATTTTTGTAAGATATTTATTACAAGATAAGGTAAAAATTCTGGTTAATCAAATTCTAAGAATTATTAAGAACAAAAGGGCTGCCGCCGTTTCTTTGGCGAGCGCCGACAATCAAGGGGGGTTGCGTTTCCATACGTGGCTGCTGATCTATACGTTATCTGTATATTTCTAAGAAATATCAGCGGGGAAAGTTTGCGTCATCGGGGGCGAACGCGTCGCGACATGTCTTCGCTGCTTGTGACGTGTTTTCGCCGCTTGCGACGGGGTGAAATTTACATCAGAAAGGTAACAGGCGGCTTTATCTATGTATTTCGGAGAATTATCAGCAGGTAGATATCGCAAATATTTCTTGCAAATTAACAAAGGGTTGATCGGGATATATAAAATATAATGAGGACCAATGCCGCTGCCGAGTCATAGTACAGTGACCACGCGAGCGCACGCTCTCCTCATTAGGGGTGCACGAAAAAAAAAAGTTTAGTGATCACAAGTAGTAATACAATGTGAAAAAGTGAATTTTTTTTTTACCAAAATGGAGAACGCGGAGAATGTTGAGCGCGACCTGTTGGAGCGTTCCTGCCAAGTCGCCACCTTGGGTGAATATTTCGGATGGCTGCAAGAGTGCGAAGAGTTTATCGAAGAGCTGGAAGAACGCAGCTGTGTCAAGCGTCTGCGTATCTTGATTGGACATAGGCAATCTCTGGTGGCGAGAATAGTGCGACTGGAGGGTGCAAAGGTGCGCTTGCAGAGACGGAATGTCGGTGAATCCATGCCTGGATTCAGTGGCGGCGGCGGTGGTGGATCCATGCCTGGATTCAGTGGCAGCGGCGGCAATAACGCGCAAAGACTCGTTTGGCGCGAGAGCGATACGGCGTTCGATAGCCGTATACTGACCGGTGCCGTAATTAACGCAGACTATATCGAACCGCGTCAATTTTTGCCGCAAACATTGTAGTCGAGAACGTGGAGAATGTGCTGCAGAGACACATCAATGTGAGAGTGAACACTGTTTTCAACGGCGAATTTGTGTCCGGTGACAAGCGCGCCAATAAAAGTATCAACACGAGAAACTTTGAACTCTTTTGCACGTCTGATGTACGCGAGTGGTACGAGCACCACGTAATCGAGCCCACGCTAGCATCGCTAGAAGAGTTCCAGGAACGCGATAGCGGCTGAGCATTGTCGCGGATAATCGATTTAACTGTGAATATCAACAAGTACAATCCAATGCGTGCGGGATGTCGTATTACATTACCACGAAAAATTGTGGCAAAGAAAGCGGTTGTTAATGTGCGATCAGGTGACAATGCGTGTTTCGCATGGTCAGTGGTGGCCGCTCTGTACCCCGCTGATATACATGTAGATCGGCAATCCTATCCGCATTACACCACAGTGCTGAATCTCCAGAACATTGAGTTTCCAGTGACTGTGAATCAAATAAAAAACTTTGAACTGCCAAACGACATCTCCGTAAACGTGTACATCATCGACAACGAGAACATTGTTCCGTTACGTCTTTCGGAAAAAAAGAAAGACAGACACGTCAATCTGATGTACGTGGAAGACGAACACGGAGTGGGGCATTTCGCGTGGATAAAGAATCTGTCTTGCCTCGTGAGCTCGCAATTGAGCAAACACAATGGTCAAAAATTTATATGTAATCGGTAAGTATATATTGTATATTTATTAAACTTAAATTATATTAAAAATGATTTTAATTAAAATTTTTAATATTTTTAGATGCCTACATTATTTCTATTCGGAGAACTAATTACAGACGCATACGATAGATTGTGGAAAATTGAACGCCTGCGCTATCCGGTTGCCGAGCGACAAGGACAAGTGGCTCAGCTTCGAAAACTACACGAAGAAGGAGCGGCTTCCGTTCATCGTGTACGCCGATCTGGAGTGTGTTTTGGCAAAGACCGAAGATGCCAAAAATTATCAACACCATCAAGTATTCAGCATTGCGTATTACGTACAGTGTTCGTATCACAGTTCGTTGTCCGCGTATAATTCCCGCCGTAGTGTCGATTGCGTCGTATGGTTCGCCAAACAGCTTAAAATTTTAGCAATTCGCGTAAAAAATATTTTAACAACCAATGTCCCCATGATAAATTTAACGCCTGAAGAGTGGTTAAAATTTCGCACCGCGACGCATTGTCACATTTGTGAGAAACCATTTGACGAAGACGATACACGCGTTCGCGATCATTGCCATCTCACCGGACGGTAAGGGGTCCCGCGCACTCAAATTGTAACTTAAATTACAAAGAATCATTTTGTATTCCTATAGTCTTTCACAATCTGTCCGGCTACGACGCGCATTTCATTGTCGAGGACATAGCCACAGCGTTCGAAGGGGAAATCGAATTACTGCCGATAACGAAGGAAAAATATATATCATTCTCGAAAACTGTTACATTGACGCAAGACAACAATGCAAAAAATTATATCAAATTACGCTTTATCGATTCGTATAAGTTTCTCAGTGTTAGTCTTGACAAATTTGCGTCATTTTTGGATAAAGATAAACTAAAAATTTTACATTCGGAATATCGAAATTTATCGACAGATACGTTTAATTTATTGATACGGAAGGGCGTCTTTCCATATGAATACATAGACTGCGTGGACAGATTACAAAACACATGTTTACCGCCGCGCGACTTTTTACAGTTCCCTAACCGGCGACACAGTATCCGACATTGACATGGTAATGTTTATCGAACGAGGTATACGCGGCGACCTTAGTCAATGTTCAGGTAGATACATACAGGCTAATAACAAGCACATGCAATCGTACGACCCATCAAAACCCTCATCTTACCTCATGTATTTTGATGTAAATAATTTGTACGGATGGGCAATGTGTCAACCATTGCCGTATGCCGATTTTTGGTGGGTCGACGATGTATCGAATTTTGATATATCATCTATCGCGTTCGATTCGCCTATAGGCTATGTTCTCGAAGTAGATTTAGAGTATCCGCAGCATCTTCATGAGGCGCACATTGACCTACCGTTTGGCCCAACGCGCGATAAGCCGCCCGGCAAGCAGAAGTATAAACTCTTTGCAACGCTTTACGATAAGAAGCGCTACGTAATACACTATCGTAATCTGCAGCAGTGCACGCGCCACGGGCTACGCATAACAAAAATATACCGCATACTACAATTTACTCAGTCAGCGTGGCTTCAAAAATACATCAAACTCAACACACAGTTTAAAACACAAGCAAAAAACGATTTTGAAAAAAATTTATATAAATTAATAAATAATGCGGTATGCGATGGAAAAAGTGCGCAATCATGTGAATGTAAAATTATTAACAAAATGGGACGGACGGTACGGTGTGAAGGCAATGATCGCGAAACCAAATTTTCATAGTACAAGCATATTTTCGAAAAATGAGTTGCCATAGAATTACGCAAACTCGAAGTTAAATTCTACAAACCAATCTACGTCGGCATGTGCATACTCGACATATATCAAAAGTATGTCTTTATAAATTCCACCATGAATACATGTAACCGCTCTATCGTGACAATTGTAAAGTAATGTACACCGACACGGACAGTTTAATATATCAAATTAAATGCCAGGATGTCTATGAAAATTTAAAACGCGATATCGCTCGATTCGATACCAGCAATTACGCTGCAAATGATGCGTACGGTATACCGCTCGCGAATAAAAAGGTGCCGGGTCTGATGAAAGATGAGAATAACGGCGTGATAATGACCGAATTCGTCGGGCTTAGAGCAAAAATGTATGTTTTGCGGGTGAATGGTAAAAAGGACACTAAAAAAGCAAAAGGCGTCAAAAGTAACGTTGTAGCGCGTAGTATAACATTCGACGATTATACGCGCTGCCTTAATGAAGAAATTGAAATGACGTGTCAGCAGTCATGTATAAGATCGAAATTGCATAAAGTGTATACCATCAGCGAGACAAAAATTGCTCTAAGTTCCTACGACGACAAGCGGTATGTCGTACCTGATTCGACCGACACCTTGCCGTGGGGACATTATCGAATACCGTTGTAAATAAAAATTATATTTAATATATTTAATATATTTATTGAATTTATATTATATTTATTATATTTATTATATTTATTATATTTGTATTATATTTATATTATATTTATATTATATTGTAAGGATGTATTAATGAGAATTATATATTTTTTGTTATATATTTTATATATGGTATACAATATATATTATGTTATAAAATAAAAATGATTGAATAAAATATGATGTACATTAAATAACATTGTTTTTATGTATCTAAGAATTGTGCGAACTGTCGAATCCCAACCATTTCACGTAAACCTCGTCACCCCTCCTGCGCAGTATTTTCTCCACAATGTACACACCCGGATAATTTGCGCGATGCAGCTCGAATAGATATGTTACGGGATTAGTATGCTGCACTTTAACAATCTTAAACACCTCGGTTGTCCAATTTGGCGTGTATCCCTTCTCGAAAAGTTGTTTGTACTTGCTGACGCGTACCTGATCACCTACTTTAAACTTTGCCGGGCCCGCGATTTTTACACGATTGTACACGGTAGCCAAGAGTCTTTCGGCGATCGCGGGGGTAACGTCGGCGGGTCGCATACCAATCGTTCGATGCTTGCGTGCGTTGTAATCCAATACGAGACGCGGCAGCATGTCGATCCGCTTGTAAGTGCCATTCAGCGTAAACATTTTCCACATGTCGTTCTTTAGCGTGCGATTGAATCGCTCGACCACCGACGTCTTCAATACCGAATATGTAGAATAGTGATTAATGTCATGTTTTCGCATAAGTCGTTGCACATTGGCGTTGTAAAATTCCTTCTCGTTATCAGTTTTAAATCTTGGCCGTGTCCAAGTAAAAATTTAGTGCCTTGTGCACAGGTTTTTAATCCTAACGAAAAAAATTTAGTTTCGCGTTGGGATAACGCACTGTCATCCGCGATTTGGCTCTTATTGCCTGTTTGACACTCTCAATTTATTTATATTTATATTACAGAGCCTTGTTAAATTCTTAATTTAATAGTGATTAATGTCATGTTTTCGCATAAGTCGTTGCACATTGGCGTTGTAAAATTTCTTCTCGTTATCAGTTTGCATGTTTTTCGGGCATCTCTTGCTATCTCGAATTATCTCGGCGATTGCGTCAGCTGTCTCGTTTCCTTCTTTACTCTTGAGTGGTACAGCCCACGCATACTTGCTCAACACATCGATGACGGTGAGTATGTAATGGTAACCTCTGTTGAAATGGGAGTAAGGACGCATTTCGACAATGTCGGCTTGCCACAGATCATCGTATCCTCGCACTATGACATGTCTTCGAGGGAAATTTTTTCTCGCTGACGCGTGCAACTCGTTTACCAACTGCCGTCTCTCCAAACTATGTTGCTCGTTGTTATTTTCACTATTCATTCTCGTTCTTTCACGTTCGTGCCTCGTTATTTCGAAATTCTTTCGGGTTCGTTCGGGTTCATGCCTCGTTATTTCGGGTTCTTTTGGGTTCGTGCCTCGTTATTTTGGGATTCTTTCGGGTTCTTTCGGGTTATTTCGGGATTCTTTCGGATTATTTCGGAATTCTTTCGGGTTCTTTCGGGTTCTTTCGGGTTTTTTCGGGTTATTTCGGGATTCTTTCGGGATTCTTTCGGGTTCTTTCGGGTTATTTCGGGATTCTTTAGAGTTCTTTCGGGTTCTTTCGGGTTATTTCAGGATTCTTTCGGGTTCTTTCGGGTTCTTTCGGGTTATTTCGGGATTCTTTCGGGTTAGTTCGGGTTCTTTCGGGTTCGTGCCTCGTTATTTCGGGATTCTTTCGGGTTCGTTCGGGTTCGTGCCTCGTTTCTTTCGGGTTCTTTCGGGTTCGTGCCTCGTTATTTCGGGATTCTTTCGGGTCCTTTCGTTTACTCACGTCCTTGACAGTTTCGAAAATCGTTCTTGACTCGATCGCAGCCTTTTTCGCAGTCGCTTCTGACCCGTTCGAAGCCCGCCTTGGCCCGTTCGCAGCCGTACCTGAGGCGATCGTACTTTTTAAGTACTTGTTCGTAGCCTCGTTCGCAGCCGTTTCTGATTTGTTCGTAGCCTCGTTTGTAGCAGCCGATACGCCGTTCACTGTTAGACTTGTTACTGCAGAGTTTGGCGGTCACAAAACTCTCGTTGCTCATTGTAGATTAGTAGTAGTAGTAGTAGCTGCTCGTTTGCAACTATTCCTTCTAACCGTTTCTATTAGATAGATATTTCTGAGGTAGTGTTTGGCGCACGCAAAAGTTCTTTTATCACAGTCTCCAACGCTCGTACATCCTTCTCTAACGCAGTCAGCTTCTCATTTAACTCTTTCTGTTGGATCATCAATGTTTTAAAGCACTCTTCCAGGTACAATTTGTTGACGGCATTGGTATCCGCCTCAGGTTGCGCTACACGGCGAATCTTGCGCGATCTCGCGTCATAATCTGTAGCGACGCGACATAGAGCGTGTTTACGCACACATCTTCTCATCAATGTGTACCAATGATCGCCGGTTGTATCAATTCTCCTCTCGAATAATCCAAATTTATTGATAGACATTTCTTTTTGCAATGCTTTGTAAAGTGTCATGCGATGGACTGAATAGATTGTCGGGACCCCGTTTAATTTATAATAATGCCCGCTTCCCGCAGTTCCTCGATGATCGACAGAATCTCGTTGTCGTGCGCGTTGTTGCCGGCTTGGCGCGAAGCGTCGAGCAATCGTAGGCGATCCACTTGCTCGTTGGGGTCGTCCCAGTGCACGTAATCAATCTTATTGTCGGTTAGCGTCATAGCGCGAGGCATTCCCATGCCAGATTTTGGGCTCTCCACCCGCGTCAACGGTGCAATTATATATTTGTACTTGTCACCCTTGTGAGGGGGGTGCAAGGTGTGAGCAAGATATGAGGACTAACTCTCTTAGCCGCTCACACAAACGTCATCCTCATCTTCTCGTGGTGCACCCTGTTTATACTAACGAGGCTCTGGCGCCCGAGTACTGCCGGGATAAGCAGTCCCCCTACAATGGCCAACAAACCCAAGGTAGGGAGGGCACTCTATTGCCCTGGGGCCGGGAAACCAACCCCGAAGGCGGATGAACTGCTATAAAGGCAGCCAACGGCATTAGGATGCAGAAGGCCAGGGGAAACCACTGCATTAAAGATCCTCACGGATATTCCCTAGTAGCCATCATGATGGGTTTCAAGATTAAATACTCCGGAGCTAATAGTCCCCCACTCGGATCTCCGGGAGGGACAATTTTGAACAAAGTCGTGAGAAAGAAAAAATCATCAAAAACAACAAAGATATGCACTTGGAATGTGCGTACCATGATGCAGCCAGGCAAGATCCATAATACTATCCAGGAGATGGAGAGGCTAGGTGTTACCCAGCATACTGGGTGTCAGCGAGATAAGATGGCCTAATGCCGGCTACTGTGATATAAACAATCATAGAGTATACTACTCGGGGTCACCTAACAACGAACATAAGCACGGAGTAGGAATGATGGTCAGCAGAAACACAGCAGAGTGTGTGACAAACTTTGTACCAGTCTCGGAACGGATCATGTTGCTTCAGATAGATGCGTGGCCCGCAAATACCATATAAATATTCTCCAGGTGTATGCACTAACTACGGACTATAAGGAAGAGGAAGTTGAAGAGTTTTATACGCAGATCACTACGATTCTGCGTAAAATCTCAAAACAAGATCTGACAATAGTCATGGGAGACTTCAACGCGAAAATGGGCAAGGGTAGAACAGGAGAGCACATAGGACCATGGGGTTTAGGAGAAAGGAATGAACGTGGAGAGCTGCTGAGTGTGTTCGCGGAGGAACATAAGCTGATTGTAACAAACACCTTCTTCTAACTACCGACAAGAAGGCTGTACACTTGGAAGTCACCGATGGATACGGAGGAGAATATGGTCAGGAACCAGATTGACTATATCCTAGTCAACAAACGATATAGGAACGCATTCTTCTCGGTTAAAACGTATCCAGGGGCCGACCTGCAAACGGATTATAATCCGCTTGTCGGGGTCTTTAGAGTGCGTATGAAGAGAATTTCTAAGAGACAGAAACCGAGGTATGATCTTCGGAAACTCAAAAATAAAACCATAAAGAAACAAGTACAAACTCAGCTAAACAAATGTAAATTAAACGGGGATCCAATCAGGATTGAAGAAGAACTGAACCAACTATGTGACGTTACAAATGGCATCAAGAAGGAATGGCTCAGGCCGGAGAAGCAAATGAGGAAATCATGGATGACCAAAGAAATCCTGAAGCTAATGGAGCAGAGACGCAGGAATAAGAACAATCCGACAGAGTACAACAATCTCAACAAAACAATAAAAACTAAAATAAGAGAAGCAAAGCAGAGGGAGTTGAGTGAGAAGTGCTCTGAAATAGAAAAACTTCAGAAGAGATATGATAGTTTCAATATGCACAAGAGGGTGAAAGAACTAACGAGAAAGGGGAAATCAAGACCGGCAATTAGACTGGTAAATAACGACGGACAAATCATCATAAACAAACAGGAAGCATTGGAAAGATGGAAGGACTATGTGGAAAAGTTATTCTATGATAACAGATCAAACTTCTCTCGACCTGAAGCTAGCACAGGCCCGTCGATTCTCAAAGAAGAAGTCCGAGCGGCAATTGCGACGCTGAAGGAGAGAAAGGCGTCGGGGCCGGATGGGATGCAGGCAGAGTTCATAAAGTTGCTGAATGAGAGACAGGTGGAATGGATGACGACAATATTTAACCACATATATAGTACGGGTAATATCCCGCAGGAATGGCTTAAATCAGAGTTCATCGTTATACCTAAGAAACCTGGAGCTAAGAAATGCAAAGACTACAGAACAATTAGTCTGATAAGCCATTTACTGAAGTTATTCCTGAAAATCATCCACAGAAGAATTTATAGACTATGCGAGGATCAAATGTCCCCTACGCAGTTCAGTTTCAGAAATGCGATGGGAACTCGGGAAGCTCTATTCGGTATCCAGGTTTTATTCCAGAGGTGCAGAGACATGAGCTGTGATGTATATGCATGCTTCATTGATTACCAAAAGGCATTTGACAGAGTCCAACACCAGAAGATGATAGAAGTGCTACGGAGTATTGGTTTGGATGGCGGAGATGTAAGGGTGATCAGAAACCTATACTGGAACCAAGAGGCTAGTGTAAGGATACAAGGTGAGAATACAGAACCAGTTAGAATTCAGCGGGATGTGAGACAAGGATGTATACTGTCCCCCCTCCTTTTTAATATCTATTCGGAATATATATTTGGAGAGGCTACGGAGAATCAGGAGGCAGGTATCATTCTAAATGGTAAGAGGCTTAATAACATCAGGTACGCGGATGACACAGTTATCTTCGCGGACAGCCTTGAGAAGCTACAAGAACTTATAGAGAGAGTCACGCAGATCAGCCAACAGTATGGGTTAGACATTAACGTAGACAAAATTAAATTAATGATCATTAGTAAAAACAAGATCCAGTGCGACCACCTCAACATAAATGGGAACCATATCGAGAGAGTCCACAAATATAAATACCTAGGCACCAACATCAATGACCAATGGGATCACTCGCAAGAGATCAGATGCCGAATAGAGAAAGCTAGAACAGTCTTCAACGGAATGTCGGGCGTCCTGAAAAGCCACGATTTGAGTATGGCGATCAAAACCAGACTCCTGAGATGTTATGTCTTCTCAGTCTTGTTCTATGGGGCTGAGTCGTGGACGTTGACAGCAGCGATGGAGAAGAAACTGGAGACCTTCGAAATGTGGCTCTACCGTAGAATGCTGCGAGTATCCTGGACGCAAAAGATAACCAATATAGAGATTCTGCGTAGGATGGGCAAGGAAAAAGAGATACTCAACACGGTCAAGCGCCGTAAGCTGCATACCTGGGTCACATCATGCGTAACGAAACGAGATACCAATTACTACAGTGTATTCTCCAGGGCAAAGTCCAAGGCAAAAGAGGAATTGGTAGAAGAAGGATATCTTGGCTGAAGAACTTGAGGACGCGGTTCAAGAAGTCAACTTCGGGACTGTTTAGAGCGGCGGTCAATAAAGTGATAATCGCCCAGATGGTAGCCAACATCCGGAACGGATAGGCACAATAAAAAGAAGACTTGTCACTCTTGCTACTCTTCACACGGCCTTGCGCATCAAAATTGCGTTTATGTGCTTGTATTTTTGCAAATCGTCCTCCTGGTAATCAGGTCTTTTTTTGAAGATCAACTCGTACAATCCGGGCGTTCCAATGTACCGCGTGTCGCCTATGATTATATTGTCATCTTTGTCAATCGCAAATTGCTTGCTGCCGAGCCGCATTTCATTCTCGCCGAAATAGACTCCGTGTACATTATCAATTTCTTTCTTCTCATCAGCACCGAGGAGAGCGTCCATGTACTCTTGTCCTAATAGCCCCCAATCCTTTCGCATCATTTGTCGACCTTCCGGCGATCTTAACCAGTGTCGAAGGGATATTTCGGGCGGGTTACGCGTGGTTTCGAAAACATTTTCGTCTACGAGTGTTTTGGGTATCACAGGTAGTACGCTTATCGGGGTAGATGTTGTAGGCAGTGAAGCGTCCAATGGCTTCGAAATATCATATTTTTTTTTTTCGATGCCTCCTCCTCCTCTTTATATCGCTTGATAGTTTTATGTTTTCTCTTTTTTGGTGTCTCCCCCTCATACCGTGTCTCGATTTTTACACCGTCATCGTCGATGTTAGGCTCGTTTTTCACCGAAATCGTCGCGTTGTCGACAATCTTTTGTAGCGGCTCGATAATAGGTTTAAAGTGAATCTTGACAGCGATATCGTCATCGATCTTTCCGGTCTTCAGAGCGCGATGTTTCTTGCGGATCAATTCGGCCGTCTTCGCAATCTCCATGGCAATCTTTTCACGCTCGCGAATATTATCAGCCATGTCGCCTCCCGGTCGAGAAAAACTCTAGAGAGTGCTGCCGACGACTAATGGCTCTGCGGTATCGCGAACTCATTAAATCCTTTTCTGTATCGCTCGTTTGTAAGCGAGCTGTCCTTGTCTATCACTAGAAATCCATTCTTTTGCTGCCAACAAGTACAACATAACTCACTGAAATCCTCATACGACATGTCGGTATTCACGTAATCGTTGTACACGTGCTTCAAATTGGTGGCGTCCTGTTTAAACAGGATTAGCAGGTTCGCGTTGTCGCGTATAAGATGTTTCGGTATTCTCGCGTATGTCTGACAGAGATAGAAGCAGTCGATGTTTGAGTGGCGCTTCATTGAGAAGTACTCTCTTATCGTATCTTGCTTGTCGCATGCCACGTCATCAAAGACAAAAATTGAATTTGGATATGCCTCGCTCGGTGGAATGACGTCACTGTTATTGGAGAATGTAAAGTAGCCGATTTCGTCAATCGGCGTCAATAAATCTTCCAAATAGCGATATTTCGGTTGTTGCACCGATTTAGAATACACGTACACGTTCTCGAAACGTACGCCGTGCGGACTTTCCAGCAGGCTTATCAACACGTTGGTTTTACCGCAGTTTGAGGGGCCGCAAACGATCGCGCGTATAGTTGTCGGTAGCATTGTACCGTGTTTGCGCACACCTTTGTTCACGCTGCAGCGTACTCTGTCGTCGTAATTCATCACTCGTATCGTCAGAGGTTGTCGCACGAATTTCATTTTCTCACTCCCGATTTGACCTCCAACGTCCGCCTATTTATAGCTGCGCGGACTCGCGCTTTGCTTAGTAATGTCTAGAGATTGCAGCGGATGTCAACGAAAATAGGTACAGGTCTATTAAATCGTGCGATAACGCACTTCCGGAGCTTCATATTTCCGGCTATCAATTTTGCGGTCCGGGAACTCGTTTGGAAAAGCGATTGGCTAGAGGTGATCAAGGCGTCAACTCATTGGACGCGGCGTGCCGTGAACACGATATAGCGTACTCTCGGAGCAGCGAACTTACCGAGAGACACGCGGCGGATAAGGTACTCGCCGAGAAAGCGAAAACTCGCATCGTCGCGAAAGACTCGAGTCTCGGTGAAAGAGCCGCGGCGGTTGTCTGGGCAGCGATGAAAGCCAAGACAAAGCTCGGCATGGACTTGAAGACGAAGCTCGACATGGGCTTGAAGACGATAGAGAGGACGAGGAAGAGGAGGATACTTTCAGCAGCGAAACGAGGCGGATTTTTACCGATTTTACCAATGCTGGGCGCGCTCGGATCCCTGGTCGGCGGAGCGGCTGGCGTAGCAAAAGCGGTGAACGACAATAAAGCCGCGCAACGTCAGTTGCAAGAGATACTACGCCATAATCGCGCCATGGAAGGCCGCGGACTGTATCTCGCCCCTTATAAATATGGACAAGGAGCGAGGAAAAAAAACGTCAAAAAAACGTTAAAAATGCCGAAAGGTGTAACTACAAATGTGCAATTGCTACAACTTGCAAAACGTATGCACATTCCATATTTTAAAGATGTATTTATGCGCAATAATTTACTGATGGCTCGCGAGAAAATGAGAGCGGTATCGTCAATCTGGACAGCACAGACGATCCTGGCACTCATTGGGTGACGTATGCAAAAAGGGGAAATCGCGCAATCTATTTCGACAGTTTTGGCAATCTTCGACCACCCGAGGAATTGGTGCAATATTTAAATGTGCCAAAATTAGAATACAATTACATCTCTTTTCAAACGTATGATCAGAGTATCTGTGGACAATTGTGCTTGCAGTTTCTTCGAGAGGTTGAATTCTCGCCGCGAATTTAAAGACTGACATTGCGTTAATTAACTCAGTTTTGTCAACATGTCGCTAACACTAACATTGACTGGGAAGAGTAGCGTCCTCGCGGCGACCTACTTTCCGCCCATAGATTTGAGCGACGCGGACTACGAGCTCGGTCTGACGGATTTTGAAACTTATCACACTATATCGAATGTGAACTCCTCAAATAATAAATTTTACTACGGCAAAGACGACGCGAAAATTACGATTCCCGAGGGATCGTACGAGCTGCAAGCGATACATGAATTTTTTAAACGCGCACTTTCCCGCAAACATAATGCTGTTAGTGATAAAGGTGTCGCCGATGAATTATCCAATTGTGCTCCGCGCTAATTACAATACGATGAGAAGCGAGATCAAGTGTGCATACAGAGTAAACTTTAACATGCCCAACAACATTGGATTGCTGCTGGGATTCTCGAATCGTATACTGCAACCGCGAAAATGGTACGAATCGGACATGGCGATTAATATTATCAACGTGAACATTATCCGCATAGAGTGTAACGTGACCGCGGGTGCATACAGCAACGATAAACTCGTTCACACGATACACGAATTTTCACCGAGGGTACCACCAGGATATAAGATATCGGAAACGCCGGCGCAGATCATTTATCTGCCGGTCTTCATACGGAGCATTACTGATTTAGTGTTACACGTTGCTGACCAGGAGGGACGATTGCTCGATTTTCGAGGTGAAGAGATAACAGTTAGATTACACGTACGACGGAGGGCCGCAGCAACACCTCGTGCGACGGAATGCTCGTGTTGAATAAAGACACAAAGAACACAATCAGGCTAGCGGCAACATCATTCGCTAATATCAAATCAATCGCGAAGAAGAGACTCACCTCGTCAAACGTTGCATTTTTACAATCTTTGGGATTTGCGGTGCGTGCCATCTGAACAATGACTGAGATTCTCAACATCGAGGAAGAGCCAGTCTTTGACGATGGCATCGTCAAGATTGAGACTCACACATGCAACCCGTTTGCCAACACAACATTTGGACACAGCGACGAGATAAGAATACCCATACAACAACAGGATTTATATACGTTGCCGTATGAGAGTTTCCTCTACATCGAGGGAGAACTGCGGATAAATCATCCAGTTGAGGGATACAATGTGATGCTGGAAAATAATTGCGTCGCATTCATGTTTGATGAAATTCGCTATGAGTTCGATGGTGTGGAGATTGATCGCAACAGGAATGTGGGAATAACAAGTCTGCTGAAAAACTATGTAACAATGTCATCCGATAGAAGTGTGATTATGCGAAATGCAGGCTGGGATAGCCCGACTACTGTGAATGGATACTTTAATTTTTGTGTGCCGCTGCACATGTTGCTGGGATTTTGCGAGGATTACAAACGCGTGGTTATTAATGCGCGTCATGAGTTGATTTTAATACAAGCGCGCAACGACAAGAATTGTCTGTATGGAGATTCTGCACTGGAGCCTGCGATCAACATATTCAAGATACAATGGCGAATGCCACACGTGTTGTTGAGCGAGATTAAGAAGCTGTCGATGCTGCGCGCTCTGGAAAGCGGACGTTACCTCAGCATGGGTTTCCGCTCGTGGGATTTATACGAATTTCCGCTATTGCAGCGTACGACCAAGCATTTGTGGGCCATTAAGACCGCGACTCAACTGGAGAAGCCGCGATATGTAATTTTTGCTCTGCAGACAGGGCGGAAAGACATCATGTCCGAGGATACAAGTCGATTCGACAACTGTAAATTAACCAATGTGAAACTCTATCTGAACTCGGAATGTTATCCGTACGACGATATGAATCTGGATTTCGATAGAAACAGATGGTCGATTCTGTATGACACGTATGCGCGTTTCTGCAAAAATTATTACGGATACGAGTATCTCGAGCCGAGCCTAACTATCTCATTATTTCTATGTTACGGTCCGTTTGTGATTATTGATTGTTCTCGACAAAACAAATTGGTCAAGAGCGCAACGGTGGATGTGAGATTAGAGTTTGAGTGTAAGGAGAATATATCTAATAATACCACAGCATATTGTCTTATCATGCACAATCGCGTGATCCAGTACAACCCGTTGACCAACGTTGTGCGCAAAATCACCTAAAAATGTTTATACAACTACGCGTGTGAGAGAAGGGGAGGATACATAATCATGATGATGTGAAATGTCTGAAGAGTATCTTAATACCTCTCGACTGACTCACATCGAAGAGATCATGTCTGCACCAACGTTTGTCGACCTGCAAGGATTTATCCTAAACAAACGATTTATTGTGAAGGAAGCGGCAATCCTGAGAAGAGGATATATCCTGTCGCACTATTTCTTCGCATGCCCTGTGCCATGGAGCGTGATTATAAAGTCGGAAAGGCGCCAGGCCTCGTGGTTAACTCAGCATCATCACAGCTTGCAATGGGAGGATGGAAATGTTCCATATTGCATGGCTCAGCGCTTGATCACGGCAGCTATCGTTGGCATAAATGAACAAGAAGAGGAGGAAGAAGAGTCCTCTCTCGTGTATGTAAAAGGACTCGAAAAGCGAGAATGGCTGGCCGAAATAATGGACGATGCGAACAGCTGTTTCACCATTGAGACCTTGGATGCCATATATGAAGATGTGCCTTTATTAAATAAATTAGATCCCACATACACTCTACGGTGTAATAAACATGTAAAAAATTGCGCGTTACAAAATGTATTTAATTATGTATTAAATATAAGACGAATAAATACTTATATGTATATATCATGGTGTACTTTATTTGCGCGCCACCCGTTACATACTTTGCGAGAGATAATTATCGTGTCAAGGACATTGTTATATCCAAGCCTGGATTCAGCGGCAGAATCGATATTTTTATCTTACGAGATAAGACGCGGCGAGAGAAAATCGATAATTTTATCTTACAAGGCGCACGCGACATTAAGAGACAGAGAGAAAGAAGACGGGCCTGCGGCGCGAGAGAGGCATGAAGGAGAAAGACGCACGCATTCGAGAGAGAGAGAAAAGACGCGAAAGAGAGAGTGAGAGAAGACGCACGCCTTCGAGAGAGAGAGAAGACGCGAAAGAGAGAGTGAGAGAAGACGCACGCCTTTGAGAGTGAGAGAGACGGTGATATAAGACGCATCGTGAGAAGACGCTGCGCCAAACAGCGGCGAGAGAGATTCAGCGGCTCGGGCCTGCGGCGAGAGAGATTCGGCGGCTCGGGCCTGCGGCGAGAGAGAGATGCGAAGGAGAAAAGAGAGGTGTGTGAGAGAGACGCATGCAATAGGGACGTTCATAAGGGAGCTTTTAAAATAATTTATAAAATAATTTATAATAATTAATAATAATTTTTAATAATTTCTTTATATTGTCTTATAATTTAAAAGGACACAAGAGGTAAGGAGGACATTTTAATCTAAAATAAATACATTTATTCGATAATAATATTTATATATATTAATTATATACAATTATATAAAATAAAATTACATAAAATAAAATTATATAAAATGTATTACAATTTATAAAATGTATTAAAATATATAAAATAAAAATATATAAAAAAGATATATGAAATAAAAAATAAAATTATATAAAATGTATAAACAATATATGAAATAAACAAAATTAAACAATCATATATAGTAGGCCAACTAAACGAGCAAATAAATAAAATGTAAAAAATTTTTTTATTAATAGACTCTGCTAGACATTCGGTTATCACGGAACACATTCTAAACGAACAACATACATTTGACTGGGACAATATTAAAATTATGGATCATGAAAAGAATTACCAAAAAAGACTAATATCTGAAATGATCCACATTAAAGAACAGAAAAATGGAATTAATTTAAATACAGACACCGAATTGTTAGACAGTAGTTATTTTGACATACTTAAAAAATTTGCTGAATCATAATTTAGAAAAAACATTGGTAATAAATAAATACATCACGCTCTCTATTTTGACATTTGGTATTCAGACTTCGCAACACATACTTGAAATATCGGGGAAAAGGACTTGTTAAAACGATAATGTAAGTTGAAAGATTTTTTAATTTTTTCTGACATTGATTTAATTCGCGTATTATATCCGTAGCATGCTCAAATGTCGCATAACTTGGCATCTCAGACCAATCGCCTTGCATATCTATTGGTCAACAGCGAAGAATCGTTTCAATTTTATATTTTAATATTTAACTAACTTTGTATTTTTAACATCTAACTTTATATTTTAATATTTAATTTTTATGTATTGATAAAGACTGTAGTGCAGTCGAAACGTTTACAATTTATATCGATTCTGTAACGGAATGTTAATTTAATGATTTAACTATTAATAAAAAAATTTTTTACATCTTATTTATTTGCTCGTTTAGTTGGCCTACTATATATGATTGTTTAATTTTGTTTAATTTATACGAGCCTTTCATTAATTAATATGAAATAAAATTATATAAAACTAAATATAAAAAAGGTTGGAGGCGAGAGAGGTACGGCGGCAGCGAGAGAGCCGGTGAGAGAGAGCCAGCGTGTCGCATCCATGCGGCGACTGCGAGAAAGCGGGTCGCGTCAACCATCGCTGTCAGACTGTGTCTCGGCACCTGCACATAGAAAAAATATAATAAATTATTATATTTACTATTTTATATATATATTTTTGACATATTATATATACTTACAATCTCGGTTCCTCATATTTGACATTCTCATAATACCTGAATGATTTTACTGCGTTCTCCATTTTTATCGTCTGTCACTTTTTCACACTGTATTACACTTGTAACCACAGCCTATTTTCGCTGACATTCGCTGCAATCCCTGATCATCGGTGCTGGACCGTCAATATGCGTTCGCATCCACAGCCGATTGTAATGTTCGAGGCAGCAACAATATGTCTGAAACTCCGGATCCACCTTGATGTGCTCCGGAAGCTTGTCCCACAAATGCTTTACGAAATAGCCGCACTTTTGCAGTAAAACAATCTTCGGAATATATTGTAACTGTTCGGCACTTAAACTGAGAATGTCGGAAGCACTTGATAGCATTACAAACATCTTGAATGAAGAGAGCGTGCGCTCGCCAGTGGTACTATGGCCCAGCAGCGGCATCGGTCCTCATTATATATCCCGATCATCTCTTTATTCTTCAACGTGCGATAATGCAATTGTTAATTCGCAAGAAATATTTGCGATATCTACCCGCCGATAATTCTCCGAAATATTATCCGAGTCACAAGACACGTCGCAACCTGCGAAGACATGTCGCGAGGTTGCAGGCAGCAACTTGTTCGCCCCCCATACTTTCACCGCTGATATTTCTTAGAAATATACGTATCAACCCGCTTGATTGTCGGCGCTCAAGCCTGGATTCTGCGGCAGCCATTAATAATTCGCAGACTTTTTACCTTATCTTATTTTGTAATAAATATCTAATTGTCGGGGTTTACCAAAGAATTGGCGGCAGCCATTAATAATTCGTAGAATTTGATTACCCAGAATTTTACCTTATCTTATCTTGTAATAAATATCTAATTGTCGGCGCTCACCAAAGAATTGGCGGCCAGCTATTAATAATTTGTAGAATTTGATTACCCAGAATTTTTACTTTATCTTATCTTCAGAGAAAAATTTAGATGCCGCTTATATAAATATCTCACAAGCATTATCTTAGATTTTCTACGAAACTTAGATATTGCCCAAGCTTATCTTATCTTCAGAGAAAATTTAGATATATCGCTCAAAGACGCCGCTTATCTTATCTTGTTTATGAAAACTTAGATATCCGCTTATCTTATCTGTTTATGAAAACTTAGATATCGCTCAAAGACGCCGCTTATCTTAACTTGTTTATGAAAACTTAGATATCGCTTATCTTATCTGTTTATGAAGAACTTAAATATCGCTCAAAATAAAAAATTGCCGCTTATCTTATCTTGTTTATGAAAATATTAGATATCCGCTTATCTTATCTTGTAATAGATATCCGCTTATCTTGTTTATAAACATATCAGGTAACATAATCCCCTTATCAGGTAACCTGAGCTGATAAGATAAGGTTATCTGCTGATATAAAACCCCCTCCCCCGCGCTCACCTTCTCGGCCCCCGAATTTCCCTCCTCCCCCGCCCCTCACACCCCTCCTATTGCCCCTATCGAAACCTTCTAGTATACTTACTAACTCCGCTCGCGCATTCAGATCGTTCATACGAAAGTTAGACATACCAAAGAGACCTCACAATTAGTGTTATTTTATTCCGTCACTGACGACGTGACAATAATAAAACAATTAAGTGACGGGGCAGGCTTCGCCTGAAAAAAGAGGTTTGTTCATTGGCGCAACATTATAATATTGAACTCGAAAAATTATATTAACTTCCTTCGCATTACGCTGGTTCGTTCCGCAACCGGAGAACTTTTATCTCGAGTTTGCTTTTGCCCGGGGGAGCGACAAATTATTCCCTTTTCCCTTTTGCGGCGTATTGCTTTTCGTTGGCGGGCGCACCCCTTTTCCCGGGGGCATGCGCCGCCCGTTCCACAATCCGATCGCGGGCGTGTTGCTTTTTGTTGGCGGGGGACACCTCCGGCCGCCAAGCCGCCTTTTTTCCCCCTTTTGCCTTTGCGGGGGTTTTCTTTCGCCGGGGGAGCGACAAATTCTTCCAAGTCCCCTTCGCGGCGTGTTGCTTTCGCCGGGCGAGCGAGAAATTTTTCCCCGTCCCTTTTTTGCGGCGTTTTTTTCGCCGGGCAGCGAGGGAAAAATTTCCCAATTTCCCTTTCCCCGTGTTTTTTTGCTTTTGGGCCGGGGAACCCAGAAATTCTTCCAAGTCCTTTTGCGGCGCTTGCTTTTCCCGGGGGAGCGAAAAATTTTTCCCAATTTCCCTTTCGCGGGGGTTTTTTCCTTCCCCCGGGCGAAAACGACAAAATTTTTTTCCAATTCGCTCGCGGCGTGTTCTTTCGCCCCGGGGGAGCGAGAAATCCTTCCCTTCCCTTCGCGGGTGTGTCTTTCGCCGGGCGAGCGGAAATTCATCCAAGTCCTTTTGGGGCTTTTTGCTTTCGCCGGGCGGAAACGGGGAAATTCTTCCAATCCCTTCGCGGCGTGTTGCTTTCGCCCGGGGGAAACAGAAATTTCCAATCCGTTCGCGGCGTTTGCTTTTTCCCGGGGGAGCGACAAATTCTTCCCCAAATTCGCTGCGGCGTGTTTTCTTTCCCCCGGGAGCGAAATTCTTCCAATCCGTTTTGCGGCCCTGTTGCTTTTTGCCGGGCGAGCGGAAATTTATCCCAAATCCGTTCGGGGGGTGTTGCCCTTCGCCGGGGGAGCGAAAAATTTTTCCAAATCCTTCGCGGCGTGTTGCTTTCGTTTTTTCGGGGGACCCTCCGGGGGCACCCCCCCCTCCCCCACCCAATTTCCCCTAGCGGGGTGTTTTCTTTTTGGTTGGCGGGAGACCCCTCCGGCCGCACAAGCCGCATTTTTCCCAAATTCGCTCGCGGCGTTTGCTTTCGCCGGCGAGCGCAAAATTTTTCCCAAATTCGCTCGCGGCGTGGGTTTTTTTTTGCCGGCGGAAAAACAGAAATTTTTTCCAAATCCCCTTCGCGGCGTAAATTTCTTCGCCCGGGGGACGAGAAATTCATCCAAGCCGTTTTTGCGGCGTTTGCTTCGCCGGGGGACGAGAAAATTTCCCTCCCGTCCGTTCCGGCGTGTTGCTTTCCCGGGCGAGCGCAAATTCCCTTTCCAAATTCGCCCCGCGGCGTGTTGGGTTTCCCGGGGGGGGACAAATTTTTTCCAATTTCCCATCGCGGGGTTTTAGCTTTCGTTGGGGGGCGACACCTCCGCGGCAGCGCCACCGTAAACCCCAATCCCCATCGCGGGGTGTCGCCGACGTGGGGGCGACACCTCCGGCCGGGCCCCAAACCGCTTTTTTTCCCCAAATTTGCTCGCGGGGTGTTGCTTTTGCCCGGGGGAGGGCAAATTTTTCCAAATTGCTCGCGGCGTTTTTTTCCTTTTTGCCGGGCGAACGAGAAATTCTCCAAGTCCGTTCGCGGCTTTTTTCTTTCGGGCCGGGGGAGCGAGAAATTCTTCCTAGTCCGTTCGCGGCGTGTTGCTTTCCCGGGGGAGCCCAAATTCTTCCAATTCCCCTTTTTGCGGCGGGGTTGCTAACCCAACCCCCGGCGAGCGAGAAATTCTTCCAATTCCCCTTTTGCGGGGCGTTGCTTTGGGCCCGGGGGAAACGGAAAATTCATCCAAATTTCCCTTCGCGGGGGGTGTTTTTTTCGCCCCGGGGGACGAACCAAAACTTCCCAAGGCCGTTCGCCCCTTTTGCTTTCGTTCGCCGGGCGAGCTGAAATTCATCCCAAAGTTCCCCTTCGGGGCGGGGTTTTTCTTTTCGCCGGGCGAGCGACAAATTCTTCCAAATCCCTTCGCGGGGTGTTTTCTTTCGTTGGCGGGGGGACACCTCCCGGGGACGGGGGCCCACCCGGGGGCCCAAAAATCCCCATGCGGCGTGTTGCCTTTTCCCTTGGCGGGGGGCCCCGAAAACCCCCCATTTTGGCCGGGGCCCAAAACCGGGGGGGGGTTTTTCCAAAAAACCCGCCGCGGCGTTTTTTGGGGTTTCGTTGGGGGGGGGGGAGGGGGGGGGAACAAATTTTTGGGGGGTTCGGTCGGGGGGGGGGGGGTTGGGGGGGGTTGCCCCTAGGGAGGGGAAATTTTTCCGGGGGGGGGGGGTTCGGGGGGGGGGGGGAAGGGGGTTTGGGGGGGGTTTCCCCTGGGGTTAGGGGGGTTTCAAACCAAGGGGGGGGTTTTGGGGGGGGGGGGGTTGGGGGGTTTCGCCGGGGGAGCGAAAGGGGGGGAAAAAACCTTCCAAAATGGGGGTTCGGGGGCCGGGGGGTTTTCTTTCCGCCGGGAGGGAAAATTCTTCCAAAGGGCCGGGTTTCGGGGGTGTTTTCTGGGGGTTTGCCGGGGGGGGAGCGAGAAATTCCTTTCAAGGCCCCTTTGCGGCGTTTGTTTTCCCGGGCCCAGCGAAAATTTTAACCAATCCGTTCGCCGGGTGTTTTCGCCGGGGGAGCGAAAATTCCCAATTCCCCTTCGGCGTGGTTTTCTTTCGCCCCCGGGGGGCGAGAATTTTTTTCCAATCCGTTCGCGCGTTTGCTTTCCCCCCGGGGGGGCGACAACCTTTTTTTCCCATGCCCTTTCCCCCCGTTTTCCCCAAGGGGCCGAAAAACGGGGGGGGGCCTTTTTCCTTGGCCGGGCGAAAAAAATTTTCCGCCGGCACAAAAAACCCTTTTTAAAAATTGCCTTTGCCCTTTGCTTTTTGTTTCCCGGGGAAAACGACAAAAATTTTTTCCAAATTTCCTTTGCGGCGTGTTCTTTCGCCGGGGGAGCAGAAAAATTTTTCCAATCCTTTCGCGGGGTTTTTGGGTTGGGGTTTCCGGGGGGCAGGGCCCCCCAAGTCCGTTTTGCGGCGTGTTGCTTTCGGGGGGGCAAGGCCCCCCAGGTTTTTTTCCAATTTTTTTCGCGGCGGGGGTTTTTTTTGCGCCGGGCAGCGAAAACAAATTTTTTCCAAAACCAAGTCCGTTCCGGGGTGGGTTTCTTTTGGCCGGGGGGAGCGGAAAAATTCCAAGTTCCCCCTTTTGCGGGGGGGTGGGGTTGGGCGTTTCCCCCGGGCCGAGCGAGAAAAAACCCTTTCCAAAAGGGTTTCCTTGGGGCCGGGGGGTTGGGTCTTTTCGGGGGGTTGGGGGGGGGGGGTTCTTTTGTCCGGCGGGGCGGTTGGCTTCGGGGGGGGCCGGGCGAGAAATTCTTCCAAGTCCCTTTTGGCGGGGGTTGCTTTCGCCGGGCGGAAACAAAATTCATCCAATTTGGGTTTGCGGCTTTTTTGGTTTCGGGGCCGGGGGTAGGGGGGGCCCAAAATTTTTTCCAAGTTTCCCCTCGCGGCCGTGTTTTCTTTTTTGCCGGGCGAGCGAGAAATTCTTCCCCAAGGGGCCCTTTTTTCCGGGGGGCGGGGGGGTTGCTTTCGGCCCCCCGGGCGAGCGAGAAAAAATTTTATCCAAGTTCCCCTTCGGGGGTGTTGGCTTTGCCCGGGGGGGCGGTTTCTTTTCCCAAATCCCCCTTGCGGGTGGGGTTTTCTTTCTTCCACAACCTTTCCGGGGGAAGCGGGGCCCCCAAGGGGCCTTTGCGGGGGGGTTGCCCTTTTTTTGGCGGGGGGGTCCGGGGAAAGGGGGGGGGTTTTTTCCGGGGTTTTTCCCGGGGGGGTTTGCTTTCGGGGGGGGGGGCGGAGCGAAAATTCCCCTTTCCGTTTGGGGGGCTCGGGGGGGGGTTGGGGTTTTTTTGGCGGGCCGGGGGGGGGGGGGGCGGGGTTCTTTTGGGGCCGTTTTGGGGGGGTGGGTTTTGGGGGGGGTTTCCGGGGGGCCCGGGGGAGCGAAAATTCAATTCCAAGTTTTGGGTTTTGCGGCGTTTTTTTCTTTCTTCCCGGGGGGAGCAAAATTCCCCAACCCCTTCGCGGAGGGTTTTCTTTCGGGCCGCGAGCGACCAAAAATTTTTTCCAAGCCCCTCGGGCGTGGGTTTCTTTTCCCCCGGGCGAGCGAAAATTTTTTCCAATCCATGGCGGCGTGTTGCTTTCGTTTGGGGGGCGACCCCTCCGGGGGCACGCCCGCCGACCCCAAGTCCGATGCGGCTGTTGCTGGGTTTTCGGGCACACCTCCGGCCCCACAAGCCGCTTTTTTCCCAATTCGCCGCGGGGGTGGGGCTTTTGTTTTGCGGCCCGGGGGACAAAAATTTTTCAAATTTTGCCGCGGCGTGTTGCTTTTGCCGGCGAACGAGAAATTTTTTCCAAGTCCGTTTTGCCCGGGGTTTGCTTTCCCGGGCGAGCGAAAATTCTTTCCCAAATCCGTTCGCCCGGGGTGGTTTTCTTTTTGCCGGGGGAGCGAGAAATTCTTCCCAAGGGCCGTTTTGCGGCGTGTTTTTCTTTTTTGGGCCCGGGGGAGCGAAAATTCCTTCCCCGTTTCCCTTTTGCGGCGGTTGCTTTTGCCGGGCGAGCGAAAATTTTCCAAGTCCGTTGCGGCGTGTTGCTTTCGCCCGGCGGCGAGAAATTCTTCCTCCTTCGCGGGGTGTTGCTTCGTTGGGGGGCGACACCTCCGGCGGCACCCCCGCCTACCCCAATCTGATCGCGGGGTGTTGCTTTCTTGGCGGGCGACACCTCCGGCCCCCCACAACCGCTTTTTTTAAGTTTTGCCCGCCGGGGTGTTGTTTCGCCGGCCGAGCACAAAATTTTTCCAATACGCTCGCGGGGTGTTCTTTTGCTGGGCGAGCGAGAAAAATTTTTCCCAAATTTGATCGCGGCGTGTTTGCTTTTTCGCCGGGCGAGCGACAAATTCTTCCAATTCGCTCGCGGCGTGTTTCTTTCGCCGGCAGCGGAAAAATTTTTCCAAGTCCGTTTTGCGGCTGTTGCTTTCGCCGGGCGAGCGAGAAATTCATCCAAGTCCGTTCGGGGGGTGTTTTTTTCGCAGGGCGAGCGACAAAACTTCCAAATCCCGCGGGCGTGTTCTTTTCGTGGGGGGCGAACCCGGCCCCCACCCCCCCCCCCTGTCCGTCCCGGTTTCTTTTGTTTGCGGGCACACCCCGGCCGCCCAACCCCCCTTTTTCCAATTCGCCCGGCTTTTTTTTCGCCGGGGGACGAGAAAATTTTTCCAATCCTTCGCGGCGTGTTGCTTTCGCCGGGCAGCGAGAATTCTTCCAATCCCGTTTTTCGGCGTTTGCTTTCGCCGGGCGACGAGAAATTCATCCAAGCCGTTCCGGGGTGTTCTTTTGCCGGGGGACGGAAAAATTTTTCCCAATCCGTTTTTGCGGCGTGTTGCTTTCGTTGGGGGGCGACACCTCCGGCGGCACCGCCGCCCGTACCCCCCAATCTGATCGCGGCGTTTGCTTTGTTTTGGGGGGCGACACCTCCCGGCCCCCACAACCCCTTTTTTTAAATTCCCCCCCGCGGGGTGTTCTTTCGCCGGCCGGCGACAAATTTTTTTCCAAGTACGCTGGGCGTGTTTCTTTCGCGGGGGAGCGAAATTTTTCCAAGTTTTGATCGCGGCGTGTTGCTTTTGCCGGGGGACGACAAAATTCTTCCCAATTCGTCCGGCTTTCTTTCGCCGGGGGAGCGAGAAAAATTTTTCAAGTCCGTTCGCGGGGGTTCTTTCGCCCCGGGCAGCGAGAAAATTTTCCTCCGTTGGGGGGTGTTGTTTTTGCAGGGGGAGCGACAAATTCTTTCCAAGTCCGTTCGCGGGGTGTTGCTTTTTGGGGGGGCCCCACCTCCCGGGGGCACCGGGGCCGCCCCACCCCTATCCGATCGGGCGTGTTGCCTTTTGTTTGGGGGG
>NW_028190646.1:9904-36798 GCF_048542155.1 Nylanderia fulva | reverse complement strand
TCGTTTGGCGGGCGACACCCTCCGGCCGCACAAGCCGCTTTTTCCAAGTTCGCTCGCGGCGTGTTGCTTTCGCCGGGCGAGAGAGAAATTCTTCCAAGTCCGTTCGCGGCGTGTTGCTTTCGCCGGGCGAACGAGAAATTCATACAAGTCCGTTCGCGGCGTGTTGCTTTCGTTGGCGGGCGACACCTTCGGCGGCACGCGCCGCCCGTACCACAAGTCCGATCGCGGCGTGTTGCTTTCGTTGGCGGGCGACACGACACCTCCGGCCACACAAGCCGCTTTTTCCAAGTTCGCTCGCGGCGTGTTGCTTTCGCCGGGCGAGCGACAAATTCTTCCAAGTTCGCTCGCGGCGGGTTGCTTTCGCCGGGCGAGCGAGAAATTCTTCCAAGTCCGTTCGCGGCGTGTTGCTTTCGCCGGGCGAGCGTGAAATTCTTCCAAGTCCGTTCGCGGCGTGTTGCTTTCGCCGGGCGAGCGAGAAATTCATCCAAGTCCGTTCGCGGCGTGTTGCTTTTGCCGGGCTAGCGACAAATTCTTCCAAGTTCGCTCGCGGCGTGTTGCTTTAGCCGGGCGAGCGAGAAATTCTTCCAAGTCCGTTCGCGGCGTGTTGCTTTTGCCGGGCGAGCGAGAAATTCTTCCAAGTCCATTCGCGGCGTGTTGCTTTCGCCGGGCGAGCGAGAAATTCTTCCAAATCCGTTCGCGGCGTGTTGTTTTCGCCGGGCGAGCGAGAAATTCATCCAAGTCCGTTTTCGCGGCGTGTTGCTTTCGCCGGGCGAGCGACAAATTCTTCCAAGTTCGCCCGCGGCGTGTTGCTTTCGCCGGGCGAGCGACAAATTCTTCCAAGTTCGCTCGCGGCGTGTTGCTTTCGCCGGGCGAGCGAGAAATTCTTCCAAGTCCGTTCGCGGCGTGTTGCTTTCGCCGGGTGACCGAGAAATTCTTCTAAGTCCGTTCGCGGCGTGTTGCTTTCGCCGGGCGAGCGAGAAATTCTTCCAAATCCGTTCGCGGCGTGTTGCTTTCGCCGGGCGAGCGAGAAATTCATCCAAATCCGTTCGCGGCGTGTTGCTTTCGCCGGGCGAGCGACAAATTCTTCCAAGTTCGCTCGCGGCGTGTTGCTTTCGCCGGGCGAGCGAGAAATTCTTCCAAGTTCGTTCGCGGCGTGTTGCTTTCGCCGGGCGAGCGAGAAATTCATCCAAGTCCGTTCGCGGCGTGGCGTGTTGCTTTTGCCGGGCGAGCGACAAATTCTTCCAAGTCCGTTCGCGGCGTGTTTCTTTCGTTGGCGGGCGACACCTCCGGCAGCACGCCCCGCCCGTACCATAAGTCCGATCGCGGCGTGTTGCTTTCGTTGGCGGGCGACACCTCCGGCCGCACAAACCGCTTTTTCCAAGTTCGCTCGCGGCGTGTTGCTTTCGCCGGGCGAGCGACAAATTCTTCCAAGTTCGCTCGCGGCGTGTTGCTTTCGCCGGCGAGCGAGAAATTCATCCAATCCGTTCGCGGCGTGTTGCTTTCGCCGGGCGAGCGACAAATTCTTCCAAGTTCGCTCGCGGCGTGTTGCTTTTGCCGGGCGAGCGAGAAATTCTACCCAGTCCGTTCGCGGCGTGATGCTTACGCCGGGCGAGCGAGAAATTCATCCAAGTCCGTTCGCGGCGTGTTGCTTTCGCCGGGCGAGCGACAAATTCTTCCAAGTCAAGTCCGTTTGCGGCGTGTTGCTTTCTTTGGCGCGCGACACCTCCGGCGGCCCGCGCCGCCCGTACCCCAAGTCCGATCGCGGCGTGTTGCTTTCGTTGGCGGGCGACACCTCCGGCCGCACAAGCCGCTTTTTCCAAGTTCGCTCGCGGCGTGTTGCTTTCGCCGGGCGAGCGACAAATTCTTCCAAGTTCGCTCGCGGCGTGTTGCTTTCGCCGGGCGAGCGAGAAATTCATGCAAGTCCGTTCGCGGCGTGTTGCTTTCGCCGGGCGAGCGAGAAATTCATCCAAGTCCGTTTGCGGCGTGTTGCTTTCGCCGGGCGAGCGAGAAATTCTTCCAAATCCGTTCGCGGCGTGTTGCTTTCGCCGGGCGAGCGAGAAATTCATGCAAGTCCATTCGCGGCGTATTGCTTTCGCCGGGCGAGCGACAAATTCTTCCAAGTTCGCTCGCGGCGTGTTGCTTTCGCCGGGCGAGCGACAAATTCTTCCAAGTTCGCTCGCGCGTGTTGCTTTCGCCGGGCGAGCGAGAAATTCTTCCAAGTCCGTTCGCGGCGTGTTGCTTTCGCCGGGCGAGCGACAAATTCTACCAATTTCGCTCGCGGCGTGTTGCTTTCGCCGGGCGAGCGAGAAATTCTTCCGAGTCCGTTCGCGGCGTGTTGCTTTCGCCGGGCGAGCGAGAAATTCATCCAAGTCCTTTCGCGGCGTGTTGCTTTCGCCGGCGAGCGAGAAATTCATCCAATCCGTTCTCGGCGTGTTGCTTTCGCCGGGCGAGCGACAAATTCTTCCAAGTTCGCTCGCGGCGTGTTGCTTTTGCCGGGCGAGCGAGAAATTCTACCAAGTCCGTTCGCGGCGTGTTGCTTTCGCCGGGCGAGCGAGAAATTCATCCAAGTCCGTTCGCGGCGTGTTGCTTTCGCCGGGCGAGCGAGAAATTCTTTTAAATCCGTTCGCGGCGTGTTGCTTTCGCCGGGCGAGCGAGAAATTCATCCAAGCTCGTTCGCGGCTCGCGGCGTGTTGCTTTCGCCGGGCGAGCGACAAATTCTTCCAAGTCCGTTCGCGGCGTGTTGCTTTCGTTGGCGGGCGACACCTCCGGCGGCACGCGCCGCCCGTACCACAAGTCCATCGCGGCGTGTTGCTTTCGTTGGCGGGCGACAACTCCGGCCGCACAAGCCGCTTTTTCCAAGTTCGCTCGCGGCGTGTTGCTTTCGCCGGGCGAGCGACAAATTCTTCCAAATTCGCTCGCGGCGTGTTGCTTTCGCCGGGCGAGCGAGAAATTCTTCCAAGTCCGTTCGCGGCGTGTTGCTTTCGCCGGGCGAGCGAGAAATTCATCCAAGTCCGATCGCGGCGTGTCGCTTTCGCCGGGCTAGCGAGAAATTCATCCAAGTCCGTTCGCGGCGTGTTGCTTTCGCCGGGCGAGCGACAAATTCTTCCAAGTTCGCTCGCGGCGTGTTGCTTTCGCCGGGCGAGCGAGAAATTCATCCAAGTCCGTTCGCGTTCGGGGCGTGTTGCTTTCGCCGGGCGAGCGACAAATTATTCCAAGTCCGTTCGCGGCGTGTTGCTTTCGTTGGCGGGCGACACCTCTGGCGGCACGCGCCGCCCGTACCGCAAGTCCGATCGCGGCGTGTTGCTTTCGTTGGCGGGCGACACCTCCGGACGCACAAGCCGCTTTTTCCAAGTTCGCTCGCGGCGTGTTGCTTTCGCCGGGCGAGCGACAAATTCTTCTAAGTTCGCTCGCGGCGGGTTGCTTTCGCCGGGCGAGCGAGAAATTCTTCCAAGTCCGTTCGCGGCGTGTTGCTTTCGCCGGGCGAGCGAGAAATTCTTCCAAGTCCGTTCGCGGCGTGTTGCTTTCGCCAAGCGAGCGAGAAATTCATCCAAGTCCGTTCGCGGCGTGTTGCTTTCGCCGGGCGAGCGACAAATTCTTCCAAGTCCGTTCGCGGCGTGTTGCTTTCGCCGGGCGAGCGAGAAAGAAATACTTCCAAGTCCGTTCGCGGCGTGTTGCTTTCGCCGGGCGAGCGACAAATTCTTCCAAGTTCGCTCGCGGCGTGTTGCTTTCGCCGGGCGAGCGACAAATTCTTCCAGGTTCGCTCGCGGCGTGTTGCTTTCGCCGGGCGAGCGAGAAATTCTTCCAAGTCCGTTCGCGGCGTGTTGCTTTCGCCGGGCGAGCGACAAATTCTTCCAAGTTCGCTCGCGGCGTGTTGCTTTCGCAGGGCGAGCGAGAAATTCTTCCAAGTCCGTTCGCGGCGTGTTGCTATCGCCGGGCGAGCGAGAAATTCATCCAAGTCCGTTCGCGGCGTGTTGCTTTCGCCGGGCGAGCGAGAAATTCATCCAAGTCCGTTCGCGGCGTGTTGCTTTCGCCGGGCGAGCGACAAATTCTTCCAAGTTCGCTCGCGGCGTGTTGCTTTCGCCGGGCAAGCGAGAAATTCTTCCAAGTCCGTTCGCGGCGTGTTGCTTTCGCCGTCGCCGGGCGAGCGAGAAATTCATCCAAGTCCGTTCGCGGCGTGTTGCTTTCGCCGGGCGAGCGACAAATTATTCCAAGTTCGCTCGCGGCGTGTTGCTATTGCCGGACGAGCGAGAAATTCTACCAAGTCCGTTCGCGGCGTGTTGCTTTCGCCGTCGAGCGAGAAATTCATCCAAGTCCGTTCGCTGCGTGTTGCTTTCGCCGGGCGAGCGACAAATTCTTCCAAGTCCGTTCGCGGCGTGTTGCTTTCGTTGGCGGGCGACACCTCCGGCGGCACGCGCCGCCCGTACCCCAAGTCCGATTACGGCGTGTTGCTTTCGTTGGCGGGCGACACCTCCGGCCGCGCAAGCCGCTTTTTCCAAGTTCGCTCGCGGCGTGTTGCTTTCGCCGGGCGAGCGAGAAATTCTTCCAAATCCGTTCCCTAGTGTGTTGCTTTCGCCGGGCGAGCGAGAAATTCATCCAAGTCCGTTCGCGGCGTGTTGCTTTCGCCGGGCGGGCGAGCGAGAAATTCATCCAAGTCCGTTCGCGGCGTGTTGCTTTCGCCGGGCGAGCGAGAAATTCATCCTAGTCCGTTCGCGGCGTGTTGCTTTCGTTGGCGGGCGACACCTTCGGCGGCACGCGCCGCCTAGTACCACAAGTCCGATCACGGCGTGTTGCTTTCGTTGGCGGGCGACACCTCCGGCCGCACAAGCCGCTTTTTCCAAGTTCGCTCGCGGACGTGTTGTTTTCGCCGGGCGAGCGACAAATTCTTCCAAGTTTCGCTCGCGGCGGGTTGCTTTCGCCGGGCGAGCGAGAAATTCTTCCAAGTCCGTTCGCGGCGTGTTGCTTTCGCCGGGCGAGCGAGAAATTCTTCCAAGTCCGTTCGCGGCGTGTTGCTTTCGCCGGGCGAGCGAGAAATTCATCCAAGTCCGTTCGCGGCGTGTTGCTTTCGCCGGGCGAGCGACAAATTCTTCCAAGTTCGCTCGCGGCGTCGTGTTGCTTTCGCCGGGCGAGCGACAAATTCTTCCAAGTTCGCTCGCGGCGTGTTGCTTTTGCCGGGCGAGCGACAAATTCTTCCAAGTTCGCTCGCGGCGTGTTGCTTTCGCCGGGCGAGCGAGAAATTTTTCCAAGTCCGTTCGCGGCGTGTTGCTTTCGCCGGGTGAGCGAGAAATTCTTCCAAGTCCGTTCGCGGCGTGTTGCTTTCGCCGGGCGAGCGAGAAATTCTTCCAAATCCGTTCGCGGCGTGTTGCTTTCGCCGGGCGAGCGAGAAATTCATCCAAGTCCGTTCGCGGCGTGTTGCTTTCGCCGGGCGAGCGACAAATTCTTCCAAGTTCGCTCGCGGCGTGTTGCTTTCGCCGGGCGAGCGAGAAATTCTTCCAAGTTCGTTCGCGGCGTGTTGCTTTCGCCGGGCGAGCGAGAAATTCATCCAAGTCCGTTCGCGGCGTGTTGCTTTTGCCGGGCGAGCGACAAATTCTTCCAAGTCCGTTCGCGGCGTGTTTCTTTCGTTGGCGGGCGACACCTCCGGCAGCACGCCCCGCCCGTACCACAAGTCCGATCGCGGCGTGTTGCTTTCGTTGGCGGGCGACACCTCCGGCCGCACAAGCCGCTTTTTCCAAGTTCGCTCGCGGCGTGTTGCTTTCGCCGGGCGAGCGACAAATTCTTCCAATTTCGCTCGCGGCGTGTTGCTTTCGCCGGCGAGCGAGAAATTCCTCCTATCCGTTCGCGGCGTGTTGCTTTCGCCGGGCGAGCGACAAATTCTTCCAAGTTCGCTCGCGGCGTGTTGCTTTCGCCGGGCGAGCGAGAAATTCTTCCAAGTCCGATCGCGGCGTGTTGCTTTCGTTGGCGGGCGACACCTCCGGCGGCACGCGCCGCCTCGTAACCCAAGTCCGATCGCGGCGTGTTGCTTTCGTTGGCGGGCGACACCTCCGGCCGCACAAGCCGCTTTTTCCAAGTTCGCTCGCGGCGTGTTGCTTTCGCCGGGCGAGCGACAAATTCTTCCAAGTCCGTTCGCGGCGTGTTGCTTTCGCCGGGCGAGCGAGAAATTCATCCAAGTCCGTTCGCGGCGTGTTGCTTTCGCCGGGCGAGCGAGAAATTCATCCAATTCCGTTCGCGGCGTGTTGCTTTCGCCGGGCGAGCGACAAATTCTTCCAAGTCCGTTCGCGGCGTGTTGCTTTCGTTGGCGGGCGACACCTCCGGCGGCTCGCGCCGCCCGTACCCCAAGTCCGATCGCGGCGTGTTGCTTTCGTTGGCGGGCGACACCTCCGGCCGCACAAGCCGCTTTTTCCATGTCCGTTCGCGGCGTGTTGCTTTCGCCGGGCGAGCGAGAAATTCTTCCAAGTCCGTTCGCGGCGTGTTGCTTTCGTTGGCGGGCGACACCTCCGGCGGCACGCGCCGCCTGTACCTTAAGTCCGATCGCGGCGTGTTGCTTTCGTTGGCGGGCGACACCTCCGGCCGCACAAGCCGCTTTTTCCAAGTTCGCTCGCGGCGTGTTGCTTTCGCCGGGCGAGCGACAAATTCTTCCAAGTCCGTTCGCGGCGTGTTGCTTTCTCCGGGCGGGCGAGAAATTCATCCAAGTCCGTTCGCGGCGTGTTGCTTTCGCCGGCGAGCGAGAAATTCTTCCAAGTCCGTTCGCGGCGTGTTGCTTTCGCCGGCGAGCGATAGATTCATCCAAGTCCGTTCGCGGCGTGTTGCTTTCGCCGGCGAGCGAGAAATTTTTCCAAGTCCGTTCGCGGCGTGTTGCTTTCGCCGGGCGAGCGAGAAATTCATCCAAGTCCGTTCGCGGCGTGTTGCTTTCGCCGGCGAGCGAGAAATTTTTCCAAGTCCGTTCGCGGCGTGTTGCTTTCGCCGGCGAGCGAGAAATTCATCCAAGTCCGTTCGCGGCGTGTTGCTTTCGCCGTCGAACGTGTGGGGTCTCGTCTAACCGACAAGACGAATCCCCAAGCCGAGGGCTGAGTCTCAACAGATCGCAGCGTGGTAACTGCTCTACCGAGTACAACACCCCGCCAGGTACCTAAGTCTGTAACGGCGTAGCCGTTACTAACGCCTCGCGGGCCGATCACCCGCCCGCCACTTAAGGCTATGGCGCCTAAGGCGCCCCTAAGCACAAAATCACAACTGATACACGGGTCACCCTACCCCAGGGGCGCCCCACTACAACCCCCAGAGGCGCCCCACTACGACGCCGGCGTTACCCCCACCACAGCCTCGAGGTAGAGTGGGGGAACCGCCGGCAGGGTATATAAGCCGGCTCGACGGATGAGCCGGCACCAGTCCTGTTCCGGACCTCCTAGCCAGGCAACGGGCTTCTCGTTGTTACGCCGGGTTTCTCGGTTTCTGGCCTCCTACCTTTAGTATCGGGCAACGGGTTTCTCGTTGTTACGCCGGGTTTCCCGGTTTCCGGTCTCTTCCTGCTATACACCGGGTGACGGGTTTCTCGTCATTACGCCGGGTTTCCCGGTTTCCGGTCTCTTCCTGTTACACGCCGGGCAACGGGTTTCTCGTTGTTACGCCGGGTTTCCCGGTTTCCGGTCTCTTCCTGCTATACACCGGGTGACGGGTTTCTCGTCATTACGCCGGGTTTCCCGGTTTCCGGTCTCTTCCTGTTACACGCCGGGCAACGGGTTTCTCGTTGTTACGCCGGGTTTCCCGGTTTCCGGTCTCTTCCTGCTACACGCCGGGCAACGGGTTTCTCGTTGTTACGCCGGGTTTCCCGGTTTCCGGTCTCTTCCTGCTACACGCCGGGCAACGGGTTTCTCGTTGTTACGCCGGGTTTCCCGGTTTCCGGTCTCTTCCTGCTATACACCGGGTGACGGGTTTCTCGTCATTACGCCGGGTTTCCCGGTTTCCGGTTTCTTCCTGCCATAGGCTATACGCCTCCGTACACCGTATCTCTAAGTTATACCGGGTAATTTGTAAATCTTTTCCGGACACCGCTACAGGCTATACGCCTCCTTATTTTGTTTATACCGAGTAGTCAATAAGTTTCTCTATTTAGGGCTTTATGCCAACAAACATTTCGTTTATATCGAGTAGTCAATAAGTTTCTCTATTTAGGCTTTATGCCAACAATCATTTTGTTTACTTGTTTCTTTTTGAATAAACCAAAGTATTGTTAATAAGGAATAAGCGAGTCTGAATCTCCCCCTTCCTCCCGAATCCTGGAACCGGCGAGCCGATCCGCGGCGTCGGGAAAGGTGAACCGTTACATGGCGCCCGAACAGGGACCTGCCCAGTGGAGATCCCGACTCGCTTAAAGCCTATCCAGATGCCCGCGTGGGTAAATCAATTATCAAAAACCGAAGCTATTGCCTTGGCCAAAAGACACGGAATCGATAGCCAAGGAACTTTAGACGAGGTCCGCCGACGCCTCCGCCGATTTGTCGGGCAAAACCCCGCGCTATTTCGAACTCACCTACCTGTGCCCACTATCAACGTCGAAATGGCCACCGGAAGCCCAACCAAAGACGAAGAAGCTACCACCCCGACACCTGTTGAACCAGCCAGGATCATGGACCAGATCCGAAAATGGGGGTGCCACTTCGAGGGCAAGGACCCCCTGGCATTCCTCGAGCGTACGGAAGAGCTGTGCCTGGGCTATGGCTACACCGACGCCCAGATGCTGTTAGGGCTACCCGAACTCTTACGGGGAGACGCCCTGCTGTGGTATCGCAACATCCGCGATACCATAGCCAGCTGGGCCGACTTTCGCCAAGCTGTCCGCCAGCAATACCTGCCAAGCGGGTATGAGAGACAGATGAAAAGGACGATCCAGGGACGTCAACAACGCCCTAAAGAGTCCTTCCAAAAGTACGCCACCGAGGTCCTGACCATGATGCGGCGCGCCGGGGGATATTCACCCCTAGACCAACTGGAACAGCTCTACGAAAACATGGATCCGGAGTACCAATTGTACATCCGTCGGGCGGACGTGCTCAGCGTCGGGGATCTGAGCATCCGAGCCACCGAATACGAAGAGGCCGACCGCCGAAGACAGGAACGACGAAGGGACGTGCCGCAAAGCCACACCCCGGTTGTAGCTTCCGCGGTCTACAGTCGGGAGGAATGTTGCTGGAGGTGCAAGCAACGAGGACATACACGCCTGCACTGCCAGCGACCTCCGAAGAAATTCTGCTCGAGATGTGGCAAGGACGGGGTCCTCACCCGTGACTGCCACCCCCCGACGGGAAACGGGGTGCGGGCCGGAGACGTCGCGGCCGTCGTCCAGCCCGACTCGACCTAAAATACAACCCGAGACCGCACCTCCGGATCCAGATCGCCGGACAACATTTGTGGGGCCTCCTCGATTCCGGCTCAGAGATCTCATTCGTAAACGCTGAAACGGCCCGCCGAATCAACCGCACACCGTCTAGCCCAGATCTCAAGGCAGCCCAGATACGCCTGGCCGACGGGACGCAAGTCCCCATTGCCGAGACCATCGAAGCAACGGTCAGGTTACGAGGAAAATCGTACCGCCACCGCTTCTCCGTACTACCACAACTAGACAACGCCGTACTAATAGGCATAGACCTCTGGGCGAAATTAGGAGTCGAGCTGCGCCCGCCGCCCAGACCTGTCACCGAGACAACAACCAAAGATGGAATCGCGACAGCCAGTATCAGCCCAGGAACTACCAGCGAGGCGCTAAGGCTACAGGCCTTTCTAAATAACGAACTTCCAAAGTTCGAATCGGTCCGCGGCCCGACCGACAAAGCCACACACCAAATTCGGCTAAAACCGGGGCCGCCCATTAAACAACGATATCGGCCCCGTAATCCGGCCATGCAAGCCGTGATCGACCAAGAGGTCCAAAAGATGGAAGCCGAAGGAGTCATCGAGCCCTCCACCAGCGCCTGGAGCTCTCCGATAGTGCTGGCAAAGAAGAAAGACGGGACCTACCGATTTTGTATAGACTTCCGCCGATTAAACGCGGCCTCAGAAAAAGATGCATACCCGCTGCCTCACATTGCCGCCACCTTAGATAAGCTACGAGGCGCACACTACTTGTCCACGTTGGACCTACGCAGCGGGTATTGGCAAGTGCCACTAACTCCGGAGAGCCGCCCCGCAACCGCCTTCACGGTGCCAGGGAGAGGGCTGATGCAGTTCCGCGTCATGCCATTCGGACTGCATTCAGCACCGGCCACCTTCCAACGGCTGCTCGACACCGTGCTAGGACCCGAGTTAGAACCACACGTCCTCGTCTACTTGGACGACATAGTTGTCGCGTCCCGTACTTTCGAGGAGCACCTAGGCCACTTGGCCGAAGTCTTTCGCCGCCTCCGTGACGCCCGACTCCGCCTCAACCCAGAAAAGTGTCACTTCTGCCGGCCAAGTCTTCGGTACCTCGGACACGTTATCGATCGGCACGGAATCCGGACGGACCCAGAAAAAGTGCGAGCCATTACCGATTGGCCTGCCCCCACGACCCTCCGCAGGGTTCGGCAATTTCTGGGGGTAGCGTCATGGTACCGCCGATTCATCGCTGACTTCTCCACTATCGCCGCCCCTCTCACTCGACTCACTAAAAAGAGAGCGCGCTGGACCTGGGCAAAAGAAGAAGAAACCGCGTTCCGGAAACTAAAACAGGCCTTAACCACCGCACCTGTCCTCGCCTGTCCAGATTTTGCGCGACCATTTCTACTACAAACCGACGCCAGCGCCCACGGGTTAGGGGCCGTATTAACCCAACACCTCGGCGAAGGAGAGCGGGTTATCGCGTACGCCAGCCGGACCCTCAACGCAGCCGAGAAGAATTATAGCGCTACCGAACTAGAGTGCTTGGCTGTCGTGTGGGGTATACGCCGGATGCGGGATTACCTCGAGGGCTACCGATTCACCGTCGTGACCGACCACCAAGCTTTAAAGTGGTTACAACACATCGAGGCCCCTACCGGACGACTAGCCCGCTGGATGTTCGAATTACAACAACATGATTTCGACATCCAGTACCGGCGCGGGACACTTAACCAGGTGGCAGATGCCCTCTCCCGCCTCCCGGAAGCTTTGGCGGTGACCCGGCCGAAATGCCGGTGGTACCACCGTAAACTAGCCGAAGTACGGAGACATCCGACCGATCACCCGGACTATAAAATCCAGGATCAACGATTGTACAGGCATATACTCCACGATCTGGACTTCCGGGAAACACCAGCCGAAGAGCAATGGAAGCAGTGCGTGCCTACAGACCAACGACCCGCCCTGCTTCAGCGAATGCACGACGACCCGGCCGCCGGGCACCTAGGCATTTCCAAAACATTGGCTCGGGTGGCCCAGCTATATTACTGGCCCGGCATGTTTCGGGAAATTGCCCGGTACGTCCGAGGGTGCGCTAATTGTGCGCGGCACAAGGCCAGTCAACAACGACCGGCTGGTCGGATGATGGCCACCTCTGTCCGCGCACCATGGGAACAAGCCGCCGTAGACCTGATCGGTCCCCTGCCTCGATCCACTAGCGGCCATACCTGGCTATTAACCATACAAGACCGGTTCAGTAAGTGGATCGAAATGGTCCCGCTTAGAAAAGCCACCGCCGTAGCCGTAGCCCGAGCACTCACCGACCGCCTGATATACCGGCACGGGTGTCCGGTCGCCCTGGTGTCCGATAACGGGACTCAGTTCGTCGCGCAACGCATTAAGGCCTTGCTAGCTTCCTACGGGATACAACATCGGACATCCCCCGTGTACACTCCGCAATGCAATCCGGTAGAGCGAGCGAACCGTACGGTTAAAACAATGATCAGCCAGTACGTAGGCCGGCGGCACAAAGACTGGGACGAGCGAATCCCCGCCTTACAGTTCGCCATCAACACCGCCCGACATGAGGCCACCGGATACACTCCGGCCTACATCCTGCACGGCCGAGAGCTCGCCCGCCCACATCCAGAGGATCGTCCAGGAACCGCACCAGCACCAGGACCAAGCACCCGCCAGACCCAGTTGGAGGACGCCTACAAGGTGGTCCGAATCCACCTCGCCCGGGCCTTCCAGCGGCAAGAGAAGCCGTACAACCTGAGGCGACGAGACTGGCGACCGCAGCTGGGCGAACGCGTCTGGAAACGCGACCGCCCCCTGTCCAGCAAGGCCAACGCGTTCAACGCCAAGCTGGCCCCGAAGTACAGCGGACCGATGACTGTCCGGAGGATCGTATCCCCCGTAATCGTTGACCTCAAGGACGCCCGAGGACGATGGCACCGCCACATCCATGTGCAGGACCTCAAGGCGGCATCCGAGGAAGAGGACGAGGAAACCATCGGGGCGTAGGACCGGGCCAGCCGCCGTGATTCCTCCAGCGCCATACCGCCCACGCCACTCGGAAGTTCCGAGCCACCTCCCCTACTGGACGGTGGACCGATACGGTTCGACCGATTCGGCCGACCACGTGCGATCCGCCGTCTAGGGAGGGGGTAGTGTAACGGCGTAGCCGTTACTAACGCCTCGCGGGCCGATCACCCGCCCGCCACTTGAGGCTATGGCGCCTAAGGCGCCCCTAAGCACAAAATCACAACTGATACACGGGTCACCCTACCCCAGGGGCGCCCCACTACAACCCCCAGAGGCGCCCCACTACGACGCCGGCGTTACCCCCACCACAGCCTCGAGGTAGAGTGGGGGAACCGCCGGCAGGGTATATAAGCCGGCTCGACGGATGAGCCGGCACCAGTCCTGTTCCGGACCTCCTAGCCAGGCAACGGGCTTCTCGTTGTTACGCCGGGTTTCTCGGTTTCTGGCCTCCTACCTTTAGTATCGGGCAACGGGTTTCTCGTTGTTACGCCGGGTTTCCCGGTTTCCGGTCTCTTCCTGCTATACACCGGGTGACGGGTTTCTCGTCATTACGCCGGGTTTCCCGGTTTCCGGTCTCTTCCTGTTACACGCCGGGCAACGGGTTTCTCGTTGTTACGCCGGGTTTCCCGGTTTCCGGTCTCTTCCTGCTATACACCGGGTGACGGGTTTCTCGTCATTACGCCGGGTTTCCCGGTTTCCGGTCTCTTCCTGTTACACGCCGGGCAACGGGTTTCTCGTTGTTACGCCGGGTTTCCCGGTTTCCGGTCTCTTCCTGCTACACGCCGGGCAACGGGTTTCTCGTTGTTACGCCGGGTTTCCCGGTTTCCGGTCTCTTCCTGCTACACGCCGGGCAACGGGTTTCTCGTTGTTACGCCGGGTTTCCCGGTTTCCGGTCTCTTCCTGCTATACACCGGGTGACGGGTTTCTCGTCATTACGCCGGGTTTCCCGGTTTCCGGTTTCTTCCTGCCATAGGCTATACGCCTCCGTACACCGTATCTCTAAGTTATACCGGGTAATTTGTAAATCTTTTCCGGACACCGCTACAGGCTATACGCCTCCTTATTTTGTTTATACCGAGTAGTCAATAAGTTTCTCTATTTAGGGCTTTATGCCAACAAACATTTCGTTTATACCAAGTAGTCAATAAGTTTCTCTATTTAGGCTTTATGCCAACAATCATTTTGTTTACTTGTTTCTTTTTGAATAAACCAAAGTATTGTTAATAAGGAATAAGCGAGTCTGAATCTCCCCCTTCCTCCCGAATCCTGGAACCGGCGAGCCGATCCGCGGCGTCGGGAAAGGTGAACCGTTACAAGTCGTCTACAGACGATTCCGAGTCTCGACATCGAACTTGCGAAACCCATGATCGACCGTTAGACGCCGTGCCGTCGTAGCGGTGAGATCCCGACGACGGGCGATGGCGCCGTACGGCAAACCGGGCTCGTGCGACGACCGGCCCGAGGACCGGCCGCCTAGTAGCGTCACATTGTTTTGAGCCTTTCGACTCACGAGACTCCTAGAGATATCATTGCCACCTTCGACTAGAGAGGATACGGCCTTAGAGGCGTTCAGGCATAATCCCACGGATGGTAGCTTCGCACGAAAAATTTTTTAATTGGGTTTTTTTACAAAGGGGGGGACAGGGGGAGAAAAAAAGGGGGTTTTTTCCCCCGTTTTTTCCCCCGCCCGGGGGGGGGGTTTGGGGCAGACTGGATGGGGGACAGGTTATTTTAAACTTTTAAAAAGCCAGAGGCTGCTGTTACGGGGGTTTTGGGGAAAGGGCTACCCCCGTGGGGGAAACCCCCGAGGGGGGGGGGGGTTTTTTTAGAAAAATCCCAGAAGGTGGGGGTCCCAGGGATTGAAAAGTTTTTAAGGGATGCGGAAAGGGGGGGTTTTTTGGGGGCCCCCCAAAAAAACCCGTTTTTTCCCCCTGGGGGATAATTAGGGGTTGGAAGGGGGGTTTTTTTGGGTTAGGGGGGGGAGGTCGGGATTCCCCCCCCCGGGAAAGGGGAAACCCGGGGAAGGGGTTTTGGGTTTTTTTGGCCCCCGTTCCCCTGGGGGTTTGGGGGGGGTTTTTTGGGTAAGGGGGAGGGGGGAAGGTCAAATTTTAAAAGGGGGAGGGCCCCTGATTTTTTAAGGGGGTACCCATTTTTTAAATTACGGAGGGAAAACCCGGGGGAGGGGGTTTGTAAAAATGGGGGGGGGGCCCCCCAATTGGGAGTAAAACATCCCTAAAGGGGGGGGGGTGGAAAAGAAATTTCACATCTAGGGTGGGGAACCCCCCCCGGGAAAAGGGGAGGGTTCCCCCCCCAAAATTTAACGGGTTACAAGGGAGTGGAAGAATTTTTTTGGGGGGGGGAAGAATTTGGGGGAAACTTCCGGGCCGCCAAAAATCGTTTGGAATATCTAGAAAAGGGGATCTTTGGGGTAAAGGGGGGAAAAATTAAGGGGGGAGGGGTTTAACGGGGTTCCCACCACTAACACACCCCGGGGGGCGGCCCCGCACACCCCCTAAACAAAAAGGGGGCCGGAAGTTTCCGTGTTCGGGGAACCTCGTACCCGGGGGTTTGGAATATTTTGGCCCATTCTGGCCATTTTTGTGCGAAGAAGCGAACGGGGGACGACCCCTTGTTTGCGTTCCCCATTGCTGCCCACCATTTTACGCCTCCCGGAGCCCAACCTACTTTTTTTTCGGTTTCCGGGTTTTCATTTTTCCATTTTTGGTCTTGCCCAGAACTCTATTGCGTGTATTCCTATAAAATTCCGGGGGCTCGCTCCGGCAACGCCCCCAAGACCGAAGGGAGGTTTATTTTTTTTACTAAGAAATGAGGGTTTTTTGGGCGGATTAAAAAGGCCCCCCGGTGTCCTGCGGGATATCCCACCAACCTCCCGCGGCGTATGAATTTTTGATCCTCCGGAAAAAGGAAAGGCGGGGAAACTCTCCCTTGCCCCTCCCCAAAACGGGAATTTGGAATGTGCTCGCCGACACTTTCGGATGCTTGACCTGATCCACCCCAATCCCCGGGTTTCTTACCCCCTTTAAACTTTTACTCGGTTTTTAATCCTAAGGTTGGGGGCCTGCAAGAACTTGGTTTTTCCCGTTTCCCCTTCCTACCCGGTCGACCCTCCCCGCCCCCCGATTGAACCGTTGTAGTCCCTCTTTTTTTAAGGACAGGCCTTGGTTTTTTGTCGAGACCCGGAGCGGAACCGCCCAGATATTCCGCCGCGGTTGACTTCACCCTTTCCCCTTCTCGCGATTTCCGCTTATTACGCCCCGGCGGTCACCCGCGTATGCCCAATTCCCCTTTTTTTCCCCCGCGCGCGGCCGGGAAAATTTGGCCCGGCCGGCCGGGACGGACCCTTTCGGGCACGCCCCTGCGCCCGCTTGGAATTCTCCAACCATCCGGGTCCCTATTCGTTGTAAAATTGGAAACCTTTCGAAATTTCCGGAATTTCCCGGCTTTTCCGCGTTCAAGCCCAAAGAAGACTTTGAGCCCCGGGGTTTTCAAAAGAAAAGGACGGCGTATCCCCCCGGATCCACCATTTTATTTACTTATCCTTCCTTTTTCCCCCGGGAAGGGAAATGTTGATAAATTTTCCAGCGAATTCCGTTAAAACGTCCTTAATAATTTTAAAGTTTTCCAAAGGGAAAAAAAAATTTCTTAAATTTCGGGTTTTTTCCCTTTTTCCTTTTCCCCCTTTTCCAAAACCCGCAACAGCCAATCTTCCGGGCGGGGGGGAAAGAGCCCCATTTTAAAGGGAAAACATTTTCCCGGGGCATTTAACCGCTTTTAATATAACTTAAGTGGGTTTCCCCGTTTTGGTTTTTTTGGGGTTTCGCTTCTTTATCGTTTCCTCCAGGAAATAAAGAGGGTCCCGGTGTCTCATGCGTAACCTTTTCCCCAAGCTTGCGGGGCGCTGCGTTTTGGGCCCCGGGGGGGACTGTCTTTAAAAAAGAATTTGGTGTTTCCTCAGAGCCCAGGTTAAAATTCCACCGGTTTCGAATTTTCAAAACCGGTTTTCTGCTTGTTGCTTTAAAACGGGCCCCAAGCAAAATTTCCAGGATGCAAAATTCCCCCCAAACTAAATCGTTTTTCCCCTTTTAATTTCGGCCAAAAGCCCAAAAAGCTACCCGAAGTTTTAGATAAGGGCCCCTTTTTCCGCGGAGCCCAACCTTTAAAGCCTTTTCTAAAAGAGCCCCTTCCCCCGGGGTTGGATTTCCTAAAATTTTTCCCTTTTGGGCATTACCTTGCCTGCTCGCAAGGGGGAAAGCGAGCTTTTTTATTTCCTCCCTTACTTCCCGCCGATCAAGAGCGCCTCCGCTACCCTAAAATCGCGAGGTCCGGAAAAAACCGTTCCCATCGGCCCCAGGGTGCCCCCATTTCCCGGGGGGCCCCCCGGCTCCCCCTTGGCCCTCGACCCGTGCAAAGGATTTGGGCCTGGTTTGTCCAATTGTTCCTTCCTTTCCCCTATAAAACCGGGCCATAGGGGGGAGAAGTAATTTTAAATGATAAACCTCTTTCCAAAATGGGTTTCCCCTGCCACTCTTCCCCCTATACCAATCCCGATTGGGTTTCGTTTTTCCACCTCTTTCTTTTTCCCCCTCCGGGGGACCCCACAGGGCGACCCCTTTTAAATTTATCCAACTATTCTTTTTCCCCCCTAACAATTTAAAAAAATTTTATGTATTTTTTATTTCTTTTTATAAATAGCACGACCACATGAAGGAAAAGGGGCTTTCCTTTCTCCAAGATATTTTCTGAGTGGAATAAACATGTAAATTTGATTTTTGGCAGGCTGCCACCCCCCACGGGGTTGCCCACTTTTTGGCCCGGCCCCCTTCAATTTCCCAATCCTCCCCCAACGAGGGTGCCCCGTTCCCCTTCCTACACTTTTCCTTTGCATAAAAAGATGTCAGTCGTTTTGGACGACGGCGGATCCCCCCGGACTTTGCTAACCTCTGTTCCCTCCGTTTCATCCCCCCCCGGAGAACCCCAGACAGGTTTTTGGATAAAAAAACTTCCCTTTTTGGTTGGGGCCCCTGACCGTTTATTTTTTGGGGGGGGTTTTTTTGGGATTCCACTTTTCGTCTCATTTAAGGTCGAAAATCCGGAGTTTTTCCGGGGGCAAATCGCGCTAATCCTAACCGTTTTCCCATTTTTCTGCTTCAGCCCCCCCAGCGACCTTGGGCCCCTGGCGTGGTTTCAGGTCGGTCGTTTTTCTAAAAACCCTGGCGGAAAAGAAGCCGAAACCACAGCGTTCCTTTCTCCCCACCCCAAACTTTTAAAAACCGGGGGGTTTTTTAACCAAATAATTTTATAATTCCCCTCTATGTTCCCAAAAGAACCCGTAAAGGGGGTCAACACCAAGACCACTACCCGAACAAAATAACCCGAGGGCGGCAATATCCGGCGGACCTTGGCTCCCGACTTATTTCTCGGACCTTTCTTTTTTTTTTTTCCAAAAGGGGGGAAAAAAAATATAAAAAAAACCCCTTAACCCCCCTTAAAAAAGACACCCATTTTTAAAAACGCCTCCCAAATCATGGGCTTCCCACCCAACAAAACAAACGAACAGGTTAAAAACAACAAACCCCCGGGAAAAAACGACTTTTACCCCATTAAAGAGTTCCTGAAAAAAAAAATTCCCCGGGAGCCATTTTTGCCCTGAACGATCTACAATCTTTAAGCCGAGGGTTTAATAAAATAAAAGCCCCTTTCCTTCCCGCGGCGTTTTTGCTTTTAGAATCTTAAGTTTTTTTTTCCCCGGGCCCTCGGGAACCCTTTACGCTTTGGACACTCGCTGCCAGTTGGCTGGAGGTCCCCCCATTTCCCTTTAAAAAAAAGTTTTGTTGTAGGGGACCCATTTGCTTTTTCTTTTTCTGTCAGCCCAAACACCTGGGGGCCCCCCCGAAGCGACGCCGCCCCGCCCCCCAGGGGGCCGATCCCCACGCGGCGTTTTTCTTTGCATCCTCATTGGGGGTTAAACGGGGTCCTTAGGCGTGTTCCTTTAGCCCTTTTTTGAAACCCCCGCGGGGAGCCCTGATTGCACCGAGTGCACCCCCGGGGCCCCAATCCCACGCGGCGTTTTGGCTTTTCAATCTTCCCCGATGGGGCCAACGGGGTCCTTGCGTTGCCTTTAGCCCTTTTTGAAACCCACCGCGGGGCCCCCCGTGAGTTGAAACCGGAGGCCCCCCAAAGGGCCGAGCCCCGCCCCTACTGTTTTTTGGGGATTTTTTTCTGACTTCCAACCCCAACGCCTGCTTCCTTCCCCCCAAAGGTCGGGCCCTAGCCCGGGGGAGGGGTCCTTTGCCTCAGTCGGGGTGACTGCCCCTTGAAAACTCCCGGAAAACCCCCGGTGCCGCATGCCGCAGAAGAAAAAACCGGGTGTTCTTAATTGTTCCCTCCCTGTCCGACCATGACCCGGGTTTCCCCCACCCACAAACGTAGGGGCGTCCCGTTGGGACACGCTTGCAACCTTCCCCCCCTCGACAGCCCCGGGGCATGCGCGCCGGGAAAATCCGTTTTTTCGGGCCCCAGATTTTGTAAGGGAACGGGCGCTGGGGGCCAACACTCGGGGGCCAATCTTAGGACCCCCAGTTTTTGGGCTATCGGTTTGTTACATTTTTTGCTTTTTTTCATTTCCTAATTTTTGTCCAGATTTGTGCTGGCAATCTTCATTCCGTTTCACTTTTTTTTTAAACTCTCCTTCGACCCTCGCATTCCCCTGGGCCCCGGCTCTGGTGCAACAAGAAAAGGGGGAAACCCGCCCTCACACTAGGTTGCGCGCCACTTGAGCCTTGGGGCTTGCGCTCCGACTCGTGGCAATGCTGTCAAATAAGTAGATGGGGACAGGGGGGAATTCGTTAATCCTTTCATGCGCTCACTATTGATACAGGCTTTTGGTTTTTTGTCTACGTGCGCGACGATGCTACAAAACACAGTCCCCCAGTCGCCCCCAACGCTTGCAGAGCTGTTTACTGTTGGTTTCGCATCAAACCCGGGAGCGTGAAGGTGGGACCCAAAAAGGGCCTCTCTATTTCCCTCGACCTTTCACGCAATCATTCAAATCCGCGATTGATGCGGAGGCCCCCACTCACGGCCTCCATCAGCACCACCATGAGGCCACGTTTTTCCCCTTTCCCTTTTTATAACGCGATGTCATTGCTTAAAAAGTTTCCATTTCAGCCATGACCCCCAAAAAAAACTCATTTTGCCGTTCGGAGCTGGGGGGGACGTTAAACCCCCTCTCGCAACTCAGACTCCTTCGCGAGCTCCGACACCTCGCCACGAAATTGTAATGGCGGGAAAAAAAACCTTTTTTCGAGGTACTCCTGTGCGCTCCGCCCAGCGGGTGCCAGATCATTTCATATCGGTCCCTTTTCCCCCTTCCCGTGGGACATCTCCCAAAGCTTTCGCTAGACACTTTCTTGCGCGTCTGCCACTGCCCACCCCACCCTTAGCGTGGTCAGTCGGGCCCCTCGGCCGGGAACGTAATACGCTTTTTTTTCCCCATCGGCGCCATCCCTTCTCTGTAAATTGCCCCAACTTGACGGCATGGGGCGTCATGCCCAGGGTTCTCCCTCCGTGCGTTTTTTAAGCAGCGTTCACGCAGTGAGCCGGCGTCCGGTTTCGGGACAACCGGCACGACGCGTTATCGCGCCCATCACCCTGAGCACTCCCTAACGGGTTCGTTTTGCCCCCTATTGTGAATTTCACGTATCGGGAAACCCGGATGGCACGGCGCCGCCGATCCCGTAGGGGCTCAGGTTGGAGGCCGCACCCCCTCTGAGTCCACTCCCATCGCACACTCGCGCAAACCCGGCCCACCTGCTTCTGGGTCAGCGGTTGTAGTCCCTATGGCCCCGCACTCGCATCTGTTTCACACCGAAACTGCCTGCCACTACTGGTTTCGGCAGCCGCCGGCTGCGGGCAGAGTACTTCCACCCACCGCTGCAGTCGGGTTATCTTAAATTGGGACAAAGTTCTCAAAAAGGGATTCCAAAGCCCGCCACTCTGTATCGCGCATGCAGGTATCCCAGGAACTCATGGGGAAAACCAGCCACGTCGCACCGCATGCGTCATGATATCCTTACCCTTGAGGGGTTTTGGCCGAGCCGTACCACTGTCCTCGGTGTAATACCTGGAGGGGACGCCGCAAAACCTCACCGCGTTGCGGCTTAAAAGGTCCCCGTGGTTGCTCGATGGCCTAGCTAAGGGTGGTGCTTGGAGTTTCCCTAGCACCTGTTTACCGCAGGGCCAAAACTCCAAAATCGACCAGGGATCTTTGCGGTTTTTCGCTCCCCCCCCGGTGAAATAAAGGGTTTTGGTGTCCACCTTCACCTTCTTGTCCTTTTGCCGACCCACCATGGGCACCTCCGGGCTTTCTCGCGTTTATCTGACCCATTTCGCTAAAGGCTCTAAAACCGTGCAAGTTTTCCTGCACCCTCTCTTGTATAGGCCAGGAGCACAAAGTCGTCTGCTCCCATGCATTGTAAGCCGGGCCCCCCAACCATACCAAGTCCTCCAAGAATTTCCCAGTGCTCTATCACACCAATTAAAACAGGGGGCAAAGGGCACCCTTCTCAGCCAAAGGGGCCATCTTATGGCCCACACTTCCTTGCGCTGACCCCCTGCAACTCGGTCAGCCATTCGAATAACAGCCCCCTTACGTACTCTCTAAAACCCCGGGGAGCCCCGCTCATCGAGATCGTAAAAATACACATGCGCAACCCTATCGAAAGCTTTTGACGATCGACCACGCCAATGCAGAGAAAACCAGGCCTCCGGGGGTCCCAAAAAACGGGTGGGAAAAGGGCGTGAGTTCTCACATAACCCCCCCCCACCGGCCGGAACCCCCCTTTGGCGCCGTCAAATGTCGAGGCTGCCAACTCTTTTCCCCAAATTTTTGTGGAAGTGTCTTATTATAAAATCCTTGCGGGGAGGGCGGTACCTTTTCCCCCGGACCTGGGCCATCGACATACCCCCTTCTCAAGAATACCGTTTTGGTTGTGGCTTGATGAGGGAATCTCTCTCCCGGAGCACAATTGAAAAAAAAAAAGCGCACGAAAATCGCAGGAACGTTTTCCCCTCCCCCCGCGTAATCTGGTCCAATCCGGGGGCAGTGCCAGTCTTTACGGAAAAACCTGTTCCCCTCTGCAGGTGTTACGGGTCCCGGCAAGGGCTTATCCCCACAGGAACTGGGTCCTGGGACGCCATCGCCGAACCTTCGGGTGAATTCCTCTCGGGCCCGACGTACGGCCCCGGCCACACCGCAGCCTGTGCCGCCTCCCCAAAAAAACTCAGCAGTCCGTCATTCTCCTCCGCACCGCTGGGGCCTCCATAATGGGGGCGCCCCGCATTAAGGATTCGACAGCGACGGCCTCTCGGCCCCCGATCGCCCTGAGGATACGGACAAACAGGACTTCTTTTTCTTTCGTAGAGGGATTGCAAAATGCTCCCCTTTTTCTCTCCTTTCTCTCTTGTTTAACGGGGACATGCTTTTTTTGGGGGAACGCGTTGCGGAGGGGCACTTGTAGCGGCGGGAAGTCTGCCCCGCCCTCTTTTGATAGCCAGACGTCGACCCTCCCCGCCGTCAGAGCATCTCTTTCCGTGCCAGCAAAAGTACAGCCTCGTAGCTACGAACGCCCCACTCTGCTTACGAGTGATGTATCTTGTCCCCAGCCCTGAGAAATTTTTTTCAGGGGAGGGTGGTGCGCTTTGATCTCCTAAAACCCCAAAGGCCCCGAAAGGGGTTTGCTCGTGCATCACCAAAAAAAACCCTCCCCCACGCCCTCTCATCACAATCGCGCGACGCATTGGGTCTCTTCAGAATCTCTAACTCACTCGGGAAGGCTCCTGTCGCCGTTTACCTTGATGGCTTCGAGCCTATTGGGGACCTTGTCTCCAAAACTGGTTAATAAAGGTTTTTCCCGGGTAAGGTCCCTTTAGCCTACGCGTGCCATGAGTCTAGTTTCCTCCACGACCCCCTGGGCCCTTTTCGCGGGCGACGATAGCACTGTTGGCTTGTATGGGGGGCACGTACTTTGTGGGCCCAAAACCACGCATGTTCCGGATCTCGCCGACAATGCTCCGCTACCTCTCCTCCTCTAGGCTGTCCACTTCACCTGGCTGGTCCTTAAGTATCGCGACGGACCAGCTGCACCCCCTCGGGTCCTCCCCCTCCGCGCCTCACTCAACGAGCCCCACGCAGACCCCCGGGGCCCTCCGAACCCCGGGGCATCAAATCATTCTTACTTTTTTCATAATTTTCTGGTGTAGGGGGGGAACGGGTTGACAACCGAGACCCCCCAAAAACCCCGGTCTTTCTTTGGGCCCCCAACTCACCTGCCGAGCGCTGGGGCCCAAGCCCTTAGGGGGGGCCTTCCTGTACACTCGCTTACCCACCCTCCGATCTAACTTCCAAGTAGGCCCTTTCCGGGAGCACCACAGGGTGGGGTAAAAATTGGCTGAGAGGCTGAAAGGGCCTTACTAGAGGACTTCGTTGGGGCATCACGAACCCAAACCCCACCCCTCTCTAAGTACCATCGCGGCGTTTTTCTTTTAGACCGAGAGAGTCAAGTTACTACTCCCCCCCGTTTCCCGCGCTTGCTTAATTCTTCACGTTTACATTCGAGCAGGGGGAAAACACATTGCGTCCACACCCGCGGGGCCATCGCAATGCTTTGTTTTATTAAAAATCGGGTTTTTCAGTCCCTGCCAGTTCGACGAGCGTTTAATGGGGGGCCGAAAGGACGCCACCGGCTCGCGCCCCCACGGGGCCTCGCACAAGGAAAATCCCGGGGAGGCCCCGGGGACGGACCGAGCTCGGTCCCCGGGGCCGGCGCAAAACGCCACCGTTCCCTCGCCCAGCCCGGCCTCACCAACCCCTTCCCGACAAGCCCCACACCCCCCCTCCTCAGAGCCCAAACCCTTTTTCCGAAATTCGGACCAATTTGCCGACTTTCCCCACCCCATTTTTCTATCGACTAGAGGCTCTTTACCTTGGAAACCTCTGCGATATGGGGACAACCGGCGCGACCCTCCACTGCCCCCTCCTGGGTTTTCAAGGGCCGAGGGAAGATCCGGGCCCGCCCCCCAACTGCGGTGCTCTTCGCTTTTCCAAAACCCCATCTCCCCGCTAGAGGGTTTCCCCGGAATCGCCTTATACAAAAAGAAAAATCTTCCCGACTCCCGACGGCGCTCCAGGTCATTTTGGGTTTCCCCGACAACACCTTTCGAGGGGCCCCAATTGTTGCGGTTTTCCCGCCGGGTTTTCCCGGGAAAGGGAACCGGGTTCCCTTTCGCCCGGGCGGTGTCTTTTTAAATATTTTATTATTTCTCGACCCGAGTATATTGTACGCCGTCATTAAAATAGGGTTTCCCTAGGGCTTAGGATCGACTGACTGTGTGCAACGGCTGTTCACCGAAACCCCTTTTCCACGTCAGCCCCGGGGCCCGTGGGTATTTGCACTACCACCAAATCTGCCCACGGGGGGTCCGGCAGGGTGCGCCCAACCCTTTCTTCCTCCCGTCGCACCCTCCCCTTCGTCGGGGCTTCGTGCGACGCAGAGAAAACTAACGCCCGCTCCCGTTTGCCGCCCCACTGCCCCTACGCAATTAAAGGCTCGACCCCTTTACGCCATCCTTTTCAGGGGTAGTTGCTTTTGGCAGGGGGTTTTTTACACCTCCTTACGGATTCCGACTTCCTGGCCACCGTCCCGCTGTCTAACAACCAAACCCCTTTTATGGGGCCCATGAGCGTCAGTTGGGGGCCTTAAATCTGGGGTTTTGGTTATCCACGCGCCTTCTGCTTCCAAAAGGCCCCTTGGCACTCTGATCCAAAATCCGTCTTCTAAATTTAAGAAAGCCAGAGATCTCACCCTTTAAAAATTTAGAATAGGTTGAGGTGTTTTTTCGGCCCCAAGGCCCCTATCTTTGCTTTACCCGATGAACTCGCGCGCCCTTCCGTGCGGAACGGCCGATGCCCCTATCCTGAGGGAACTTTGGGGGAACCGCTACTAATGGTTCATTTGTCTTTGCCCCTTAAACCCCGTTTCCGACGATCGATTTGCAGTCAAACGCTACGGACCCATCAGGGTTTCCCCTGACTTCGTCCACCGCATAGTTCACCATCTTTCGGGTCCCAAGTGACGCTCTGGGGGCGCCTCTTCTCCATGAAACGAACCCCCGGAGTGCGAGGCCCTGCGACGCGGGCCCATCCTCCCTAGGGCGACGGGCCCGGGCCGCCCTTTTTTCATTACGCCCTTTTGGTCTCGCACAAGTCCCCCTGGGTCGCTACATTTGCTCCTTGGGCCTGTTTTTAAAACGGGCCTAAGAGTACCCAAAGCATTGGGGGTCGCCGCCCTATCGGTTCCCCCGAGACCGCGGGGGAAAGTTTCCCGGGCCCGCGAAGGGGGTACCCTACTGAACCACCCGGGGCCAGGGCCGGGGACGGCGCGAAGTCCGTAACCTCCAGTACCCTGGCGCCGCTTTCGACGGTTTTCCCCGCCCGTGAAAATTGCGGCCCATACCTTGCGCGTACCGCCGACACCGCCGGCGACCGAGGGTTTTCGCGTGCCGTTTTTAAAAAAACCCCAGCGACGCCCGACCCGGGCCCTAGACCGACACCCACGGGGCGCGACGTTCTATTGGGGAGAAGGCACGACGACACCCGGACACGGCCACGGGAGCGTGCCCCCGCGACCGCAAGGACTCCCCGGGGCATCCCGACCCCCAAGCCGCGGCTGCGATGAATTCCCCCTTCTCTTTTTGGGTTTTGGTTTACCCCCAACGGTTTCCGTACTCTTTAACTCCCTTCAAGTTCTTTTCAACTTTCCTCCGGTACTTGTTCCTTTTGGTTTTTTGGTCGTATTTAGCCTTAATGGAGTTTACCACCCCCTTAACTGCACTCTCAAACAACCCCACTCTAAGGAGAGATCCTCCCAGGGGCGCACCGGTCGCTACGGCCTGGCCCCTCTACGGGGAATGGCCCCTTCAAGATGGGCTTGGGCGGACGCGGGGACCTGGGATAACGGATCCCCCCCAACACCACATTCCCTCGGCGGAACGCGGGATTCGGTGCTGGGCTCTTTCCCCGTTCGCTCGCCCTACTAAGGAAACCTGGTTATTTTCTTTTCCTCCGCTTAAAAATATGCTTAAATTCCGGGTAAACTCGCCTGCTCTGAGGGCGTCGCATAGTAGTTTTCGTAGCCGTTTGCCTCCTCCGCGTCGCTCATCGTCTCTCTCCTCTATAATATATATTTGAGGGGGAAGAGAGAGCGTCGAACGAAGACACAGCGGCAGCACACGAAAAACCAGAAAAAACAAATCGCCGGGGGGCTAACCGCACACCCCCTCTTTGGGGGTAATGGAGACGATATTCGCGGGGTTTGAATTCTCGGGCCCCCTTTTTTTTATCGAAAAATTTGGGCGGGAAACGATTCGACGAGTCACACCGGGGCGCCGGTCCCCTTTTTTCGCTTTACGAAATTTTGTGGACCGGACCGGTCGGCTCGCATTCAAAAAACCCCTTTTCCGTAAAGAGGTAAAGGTTTTCGAAAGCTCTTCCGCCGGACGACGACGCCCGTATTTTTTCCGTAAAACCGTTTTGTGCGGGCAAGGGGCCTCGGCATAAGCGCTCGGCGCTATCGCACCGAGAGACGCGGCACGAGTGCGAGAGCTCCGGGCTCTGTGTGGTCGGAGAGGAGAGACGGGGAACAAGCGCTACCACTTTCGGGGGACAACGACCACCGCCGCTCTGGGAAACGGTGCCTTCACCGCCTGCCCTTTTTTTTGGCCCTTTGTTGCTCCTTCGCCGCGCTTTCTCTCTCCCATTTTTTTTCCTCGGCTCTCGCGTACACACACGACTTGGATCACAACACGCTCCCCCTCTTAATTCGCGCACTTCCTGGGCGCGCGTTGCCAACGTTTTTCCGCTTTTGGGGCTTTCTCCTCCTCATTATTATTATTTTATTTCGGTTGTCATTTTAGACGCCCCAGGGTTTGCACCGCGGGCCCGGGCGGGGCCGGCACGAACCCCGGGGGAAGCCAAAATCGCCGTACCCATTGTAAGCGTGCACAGGGGCCCGGCACGCGCCGCCATTCTCTGGGCGCCCCGTCTGGCCCTACCGCTTTTTTGGGCGCAACATTTAGGGGGCTAAACACCCTCGCCAGGCGTGGCCGGGAAAATTTTATCCGTGGCCCCCCAAGTTTTGTTCGAAAAGTATGTTTATTTCCGCATTCACAGTTTTTTCGCGCATTAGCTGCGTTCTTTATCGCCCACGAGCCAATGATCCACCGTCAGGTAAACTTCGAAATTTTGCGTTCGCGAAGAAAAGCGCTTCTCGTTCAACCATCGTGGTCTCTTCTCTCGGAGAGAGAGAGAGAAAAAATCGTGTGGGTCTTCGTCACCTTTTCCCCCGCGTCCGAGGAGCGCGCGGGCCGCCGCCCCCCGGGAGGGAAGGCTACGGGACAAAGATGAGTTCTGTGTTTTTTCGTTC
>NW_028190646.1:0-8262 GCF_048542155.1 Nylanderia fulva | reverse complement strand
AGGCATCACAGACCTTTTATTGCTCAATCTCGTGCGTCTAGAACCGCCTGTCCCTCTAGAAGATTTTTTGTACTTGGTAATGAACCCCGCCGCCGAAGCCGGGGCGGCCTCGCGAACCATAAGGTACGCCTCTTTAGCAGGCTAGATGTCCGCGTTCTTTATCGGGATTAAACCAACAATGCCAACCAACAAGACGGCGCATGCACTCCCACCCACCGAATCAAAGAAGAGCTATCAATCGTCATCTCCGGTTCTGTGCCGGTGAGGTTTCCCGTGTTGAGTCAAATTAAGCCGCATGCTCCACTCCTGTTGTTCCCTTCCGCATTCCTTTAAATTTTCAGCTTTGGCAAGCCATATCCTTCCCCCCGGAACCCAAAAGCTTTGGTTTCCCGGAAGCTGCGCCGGGTCTTCGTAGGAGACTTGGCGGATCGCTACTGGCAACTTTTAATGGTTATAACTAGGCTGTAGTCTGAGCGCCTTCCGACCTCTAACTTTCGTTTGTATTAATTAAAACATTTTTGGCAATGCTTCGCTTCTGTCCTTCTTGCGACGATCAATGAATCACACCTCTAACGTCCTGCACTACGAATGCCCCCATCTGTCCCTATTAATCATTACCCTCGGGGTTCCGAAAACCAACAAATAGAACCGAGGTCCTATTCCATTATTCCATGCACGCAGTATTCAGGCGAAGGTAGCCTGCTTTAAGCACTCTAATTTGTTCAAAGTAAACGTACCGGCCCGACTCGACACTCAGTAAAGAGCACCGCGACGGGATATTAGTTGGGCCGCCCCTCGCGAGGCTAAGCCCACCGGTAGGGACGTCCCACATCACGCCAGTTAAACACCGCGAGCGGTGAACCGACGGTGTGCGACACAGATTCAACTACGAGCTTTTTAACCGCAACAACTTTAATATACGCTATTGGAGCTGGAATTACCGCGGCTGCTGGCACCAGACTTGCCCTCCAATGGATCCTCGTTAAAGGATTTAAAGTGTACTCATTCCGATTACGGGGCCTCGGATGAGTCCCGTATCGTTATTTTTCGTCACTACCTCCCCGTGCCGGGAGTGGGTAATTTGTAATTTGCGCGCCTGCTGCCTTCCTTGGATGTGGTAGCCGTTTCTCAGGCTCCCTCTCCGGAATCGAACCCTGATTCCCCGTTACCCGTTACAACCATGGTAGGCGCAGAACCTACCATCGACAGTTGATAAGGCAGACATTTGAAAGATGCGTCGCCGGTGCTAGGACCGTGCGATCAGCACAAAGTTATTCAGAGTCACAAAAATAAACGGTGGACGAACGGCGAGCCGCCCGCCACCGATTGGTTTTGATCTAATAAAAGCGTCCCTTCCATCACTGGTCGGGACTCTGTTTTGTATGTATTAGCTCTAGAATTACCACAGTTATCCAAGTAAATGTGGGTACAATCTAATGAACCATAACTGATTTAATGAGCCATTCGCGGTTTCACCTTAATTCGGCATGCACTGAGACATGCATGGCTTAATCTTTGAGACAAGCATATGACTACTGGCAGGATCAACCAGGGAGCTTCGTGTTCGGTTACTCGCAAAGGAGTAACTCGCGAGCGAGCCCGAAGACTCGTCGCTAGCTCTTTTTCGCGCGCGCGCGCGTTCGATGCCGAAACACCGACGCGCGCGCGACACGCTCGTATGTGCCATTTTATTTGCCGCCGGTCTTGCTCAGCCGGTCGGCGACACTCTGCTGTGTTTAACGCTATTATGTAAAGCGTACGAGAGAACGACGGAGGCGAGAGTAAACCCCCGACGCCGCCGCCTCTCCTCTTCTTCCTCCTCCTCATCTCCGTTCAAAAATCCACAAGATCAAAATACTAGTGTTCTTATTCTCCCAAATGTTATGATGCGCGGTCTCGAGAGACCGCGCGATTCACCCTGACGCTAGATCGACGATGGCGATGCTTAGACGTCGAGGACTGTTCTGTCTGGTTCGTACGCGTTTAACCGCACACGACCAGCAATAAGATTTCGCTACGGCGTACAAAGCGAGCGGGAAGAAGCAACTCTTCCCGCAAACTCGTATCCGTGGAGTAGATGCTCGGTAAGCGCGACGATTCCGCTGCTGCGTACGAAACGAGAGGGAACCGCGCGGCCAACACACTAGAGGCGTGCGCGCCACATAAGAGCCATTCGGTCTTGCGACACCGACTCGTGGCAATGCTGTGCTCGTAATAAATAAGTGTGCGTTAATTTTGCGCGCGTTCGGCGACGAACGAGAAGAGCCGCACCGTAATCCCCGGCGAAGAGGAATACGAGACGACGCGAGAGTCGAACGTACGTTCTCGCGAGACACGCAACCTCCAAGCATGAGAAGACTTGGCGGCGGCGCGTTCTGCGACGATCGTATATTATTTTATATATTCGTGGTTTCCAAAATCAAACATTTTATATAAATGTTCTCTCTCCGTGTCAGAGTCGCGACTCGACAAAATCCGTTCTCGACCCGTTCGGGCGATTCTTCGTTTGTCAACGTCGAGAGCGCGACACGTACAATATTAATCTCTCCTACCTCTTATAGTACCCAACCGACCGGCCAAGCGGTCGGCGACGGTACGGAGAGCGGTCGAAACACGCCTGAGTGGCGAGAGACTCGAGAAAGTACGTTTACGACTCGTCCGGACTCGCTCGACTCGTTCGACGCGCCGAGCGCGACGTATCTCTTATAGTACCCAACCGGCCGGCCAGGCGGTCGGCGACGCACGGTCCTACGCACGGCCGTATACGAGCGCGAGCGCCGAAAGGCGCGTTCAATCGAGACATTGTCGCGGAGAGCGAACGATCGAAAAGTCCTATTGTACGATAAAATATTATCACGATAGCCGTATGGCGAATGTCAAACAACGATAATTAGCATTAATTAAGAAGGAAACAAACGAAATGCCGGGACAATAAGGTATAAGCACCGACGGTACCTCCGGGCCGGGCGGCACCTCCGGGCCGGGCGGCACCTCCGGGTCGGGCGGCACCTCCGGGCCGGGCGACACCTCCGGGAAACAGGGCCGACCAGCGGCACCTCCGGGCCGGGCGGCACCTCCGGACCGGACGGCACCTCCGGGCCGGGCGGCACCTCCGGGCCGGGCGGCACCTCCGGACCGGACGGCACCTCCGGGACGGGCGACACCTCCGGGAACCACGGCCGACCGGCGACACCTCCGGGCCGGGCGACACCTCCGGGAACATCGGCCGACCGGCGGCACCTCCGGACCGGGCGACACCTCCGGCAACCACGGCCGACCGGCGACACCTCCGGGACGGGCGGCACCTCCGGACGACCGAATGAACTCTCGTAGTCAGACGACCGCCGGCGGTACCTCCGGAACACTTAACGACAATTTACGGCGCCGCAACGAGGAGAGCTACGTAAAAACGTTTCGGACGAAAGTTACTTACTATTCGGCGCTCGCTCGACATAAGGGCGCTGTCCGATTACTAACTCGAAAAGTGTCTCTCAAACCCACGTGTCGGAGACATATATTTCGAATTATTACGGATGATACGCAACACGCAAGCTGCGGTGACCGCGATTACGGTACGGAACACTCGCCCGATGCGAAATCGCGCGCGCGGCAATCGAGACGGCTCGTTACGGGCGTGATTATACGTGCGGCACCACATAACGGCCGTCGTCAACTTAGGTGACGGACGGCACCTCCGGGACGGGCGACACCTCCGGAAACCACGGCCTACCGGCGACACCTCCGGGCCGGGCGACACCTCCGGGAACCACGGCCGACCGGCGTCACCTCCGGGCCGGGCGACACCTCCGGGTCGGGCGGCACCTCCGGGCCGGGCGACACCTCCGGGAAACAAGGCCGACCAGCGGCACCTCCGGGCCGGGCGGCACCTCCGGGCCGGGCGGCACCTCCGGGCCGGGCGGCACCTCCGGGCCGGGCGGCACCTCCGGACCGGACGGCACCTCCGGGACGGGCGACACCTCCGGGAACCACGGCCGACCGGCGACACCTCCGGGCCGGGCGACACCTCCGGGAACATCGGCCGACCGGCGGCACCTCCGGACCGGGCGACACCTCCGGCAACCACGGCCGACCGGCGACACCTCCGGGACGGGCGGCACCTCCGGACGACCGAATGAACTCTCGTAGTCAGACGACCGCCGGCGGTACCTCCGGAACACTTAACGACAATTTACGGCGCCGCAACGAGGAGAGCTACGTAAAAACGTTTCGGACGAAAGTTACTTACTATTCGGCGCTCGCTCGACATAAGGGCGCTGTCCGATTACTAACTCGAAAAGTGTCTCTCAAACCCACGTGTCGGAGACATATATTTCGAATTATTACGGATGATACGCAACACGCAAGCTGCGGTGACCGCGATTACGGTACGGAACACTCGCCCGATGCGAAATCGCGCGCGCGGCAATCGAGACGGCTCGTTACGGGCGTGATTATACGTGCGGCACCACATAACGGCCGTCGTCAACTTAGGTGACGGACGGCACCTCCGGGACGGGCGACACCTCCGGAAACCACGGCCTACCGGCGACACCTCCGGGCCGGGCGACACCTCCGGGAACCACGGCCGACCGGCGTCACCTCCGGGCCGGGCGACACCTCCGGGTCGGGCGGCACCTCCGGGCCGGGCGACACCTCCGGGAAACAAGGCCGACCAGCGGCACCTCCGGGCCGGGCGGCACCTCCGGGCCGGGCGGCACCTCCGGGCCGGGCGGCACCTCCGGGCCGGGCGGCACCTCCGGACCGGACGGCACCTCCGGGACGGGCGACACCTCCGGGAACCACGGCCGACCGGCGACACCTCCGGGCCGGGCGACACCTCCGGGAACATCGGCCGACCGGCGGCACCTCCGGACCGGGCGACACCTCCGGCAACCACGGCCGACCGGCGACACCTCCGGGACGGGCGGCACCTCCGGACGACCGAATGAACTCTCGTAGTCAGACGACCGCCGGCGGTACCTCCGGAACACTTAACGACAATTTACGGCGCCGCAACGAGGAGAGCTACGTAAAAACGTTTCGGACGAAAGTTACTTACTATTCGGCGCTCGCTCGACATAAGGGCGCTGTCCGATTACTAACTCGAAACGTGTCTCTCAAACCCACGTGTCGGAGACATATATTTCGAATTATTACGGATGATACGCAACACGCAAGCTGCGGTGACCGCGATTACGGTACGGAACACTCGCCCGATGCGAAATCGCGCGCGCGGCAACCGAGACGGCTCGTTACGGGCGTGATTATACGTGCGGCACCACATAACGGCCGGCGTCAACTTAGGTGACGGACGGCACCTCCGGGACGGGCGACACCTCCGGAACCACGGCCTACCGGCGACACCTCCGGGCCGGGCGACACCTCCGGGAACCACGGCCGACCGGCGTCACCTCCGGGCCGGGCGACACCTCCGGCAACCACGGCCGACCGGCGACACCTCCGGGACGGGCGGCACCTCCGGACGACCGAATGAACTCTCGAAGTCAGACGACCGCCGGCGGTACCTCCGGAACACTTAACGACGATTTACGGCGCCGCAACGAGGAGAGCTACGTAAAAACGTTTCGGACGAAAGTTACTTACTATTCGGCGCTCGCTCGACATAAGGGCGCTGTCCGATTACTAACTCGAAACGTGTCTCTCAAACCCACGTGTCGGAGACATATATTTCGAATTATTACGGATGATACGCAACACGCAAGCTGCGGTGACCGCGATTACGGTACGGAACACTCGCCCGATGCGAAATCGCGCGCGCGGCAACCGAGACGGCTCGTTACGGGCGTGATTATACGTGCGGCACCACATAACGGCCGGCGTCAACTTAGGGGACGGACGGCACCTCCGGGACGGGCGACACCTCCGGGAACCACGGCCGACCGGCGACACCTCCGGGCCGGGCGACACCTCCGGGAACACGGCCGACCGGCGTCACCTCCGGGCCGGGCGACACCTCCGGCAACCACGGCCGACCGGCGACACCTCCGGGACGGGCGGCACCTCCGGACGACCGAATGAACTCTCGAAGTCAGACGACCGCCGGCGGTACCTCCGGAACACTTAACGACGATTTACGGCGCCGCAACGAGGAGAGCTACGTAAAAACGTTTCGGACGAAAGTTACTTACTATTCGGCGCTCGCTCGACATAAGGGCGCTGTCCGATTACTAACTCGAAACGTGTCTCTCAAACCCACGTGTCGGAGACATATATTTCGAATTATTACGGATGATACGCAACACGCAAGCTGCGGTGACCGCGATTACGGTACGGAACACTCGCCCGATGCGAAATCGCGCGCGCGGCAATCCGAGACGGCTCGTTACGGGCGTGATTATACGTGCGGCACCACATAACGGCCGGCGTCAACTTAGGTGACGGACGGCACCTCCGGGACGGGCGACACCTCCGGAAACCACGGCCGACCGGCGACACCTCCGGGCCGGGCGACACCTCCGGGAACCACGGCCGACCGGCGTCACCTCCGGGCCGGGCGACACCTCCGGCAACCACGGCCGACCGGCGACACCTCCGGGACGGGCGGCACCTCCGGACGACCGAAAGAACTCTCGAAGTCAGACGACCGCCGGCGGTACCTCCGGAACACTTAACGACGATTTACGGCGCCGCAACGAGGAGAGCTACGTAAAAACGTTTCGGACGAAAGTTACTTACTATTCGGCGCTCGCTCGACATAAGGGCGCTGTCCGATTACTAACTCGAAACGTGTCTCTCAAACCCACGTGTCGGAGACATATATTTCGAATTATTACGGATGATACGCAACACGCAAGCTGCGGTGACCGCGATTACGGTACGGAAAACTCGCCCGATGCGAAATCGCGCGCGCGGCAACCGAGACGACTCGTTACGGGCGTGATTATACGTGCGGCACCACGTAACGGCCGGCGTCAACTTAGGGGACGGACGGCACCTCCGGGACGGGCGACACCTCCGGGAACCACGGCCGACCGGCGACACCTCCGGGCCGGGCGACACCTCCGGGAAACACGGCCGACCGGCGTCACCTCCGGGCCGGGCGACACCTCCGGCAATCACGGTCGACCGGCGACACCTCCGGGACGGGCGGCACCTCCGGACGACCGAATGAACTCTCGAAGTCAGACGACCGCCGGCGGTACCTCCGGAACACTTAACGACGATTTACGGCGCCGCAACGAGGAGAGCTACGTAAAAACGTTTCGGACGAAAGTTACTTACTATTCGGCGCTCGCTCGACATAAGGGCGCTGTCCGATTACTAACTCGAAACGTGTCTCTCAAACCCACGTGTCGGAGACATATATTTCGAATTATTACGGATGATACGCAACACGCAAGCTGCGGTGACCGCGATTACGGTACGGAACACTCGCCCGATGCGAAAACGCGCGCGCGGCAACCGAGACGGCTCGTTACGGGCGTGATTATACGTGCGGCACCACATAACGGCCGGCGTCAACTTAGGTGACGGACGGCACCTCCGGGACGGGCGACACCTCCGTGAACCACGGCCGACCGGCGACACCTCCGGGCCGGGCGACACCTCCGGGAACCACGGCCGACCGGCGTCACCTCCGGGCCGGGCGACACCTCCGGCAACCACGGCCGACCGGCGACACCTCCGGGACGGGCGGCACCTCCGGACGACCGTATGAACTCTCGAAGTCAGACGAACGCCGGCGGTACCTCCGGAACACTTAACGACGATTTACGGAGCCGCAACGAGGAGAGCTACGTAAAAACGTTTCGGACGAAAGTTACTTACTATTCGGCGCTCGCTCGACATAAGAGCGCTGTCCGATTACTAACTCGAAACGTGTCTCTCAAACCCACGTGTCGGAGACATATATTTCGAATTATTACGGATGATACGCAACACGCAAGCTGCGGTGACCGCGATTACGGTACGGAACACTCGCCCGATGCGAAATCGCGCGCGCGGCAACCGAGACGGCTCGTTACGGGCGTGATTATACGTGCGGCAACACATAACGGCCGGCGTCAACTTAGGGGACGGACGGCACCTCCGGGACGGGCGACACCTCCGGGAACCACGGCCGACCGGCGACACCTCCGGGCCGGGCGACACCTCCGGCAACCACGGCCGACCGGCGACACCTCCGGGACGGGCGGCACCTCCGGACGACCCGAAAGAACTCTCGAAGTCAGACGACCGCCGGCGGTACCCTCCGGAACACTTAACGACGATTTACGGCGCCGCAACGAGGGAGGTACCGTA
>NW_028190645.1:0-67809 GCF_048542155.1 Nylanderia fulva | reverse complement strand
CTCACTTTAGCCGCAACGTGCAGTATGGGAAAAGGAAAAGTGAGGGTCAATTATAAGTCCCGGGTTCAAGCACAGTCCAGGGATATATTTCGAGCAAATCGGACAACTACACTTTTCCAAGAAAACATGGAAACTAGTAATAAAATTAAACCTTGCACCTTTAAAATTTAGACATGAACAAATTGCCAATTACATGAAACAGACAGAAATGATGTGCGACGAAACAGAAAGTTCATGCGTAAATTCGGTTCGTATTATAAAACAGAAATTAAAATACCTAAACAACATAAAAAATCAAATTGATACCCTATACAAAGGACCGACAAACAAACGTCGAGGACTAATAGACGGTATAGGATCGATAACAAAAACATTATTCGGAATCATGGACGCAGACGATGAAAAACAAATAAACGAACAGCTAGAATTAATAGCAAATAAGCAACGGGTATCCGAACACGCGATTCGAAACCAACTAAAAGTAATAAACGCTACAGTAGCACATTTAGATAGATTAGAAAACATAATCGACCATAATGAGAAACTGCTAAAACAAACTATGGCCGAAACTCTTACCTTAGAAAAAATAAACGAACATTTCAGGGCGATAGAAGCAATTGTAAACGAACTAATAAAAGATACAGAAAACGTATTAGAATACTTAACATATATACGAAAGGGCAAAATGCATCCCAGATTAATACCAATAGACGAGATTATAAATAATTTAAAAGATGCAGCAGCACAACTTCCCGAAGGATTGTATTTCCCCTTTAAAATTCGTACAGACGACTGGTTATCGATAGAAGAAAACATTGCGATAATAGCGTACCACGAATCAGATACAATATATACAATTTTGCGTTTTCCTTTAATTGTACAGCCGACATACGACATTATAAAAGCGATAGAATTTCCTACGCCATACATAAAGAATGTATACAATTATATTAAAATAAACAACCCAATTATTGTAGTAGATAAGGAAAAATTAACATACGCCATAATAACAGAAAAGAAGTTAGAGCAATGTAGTAAAATAAATACACAATATGTATGCAAACAAAATACACCCATATATCGCATAGATGTAGACGCACCGTGCGAAATTCAAATGTATACACTGCGACAACGTTATCAGGACAAATGTAATGTTAGACAATATACCTCGTCCCGCACGATATGGATAACCTTACACCAAGAAGACACTTGGCTATACTCGACCTCCTCTGAACAGACAATAACTATACGACGCAACAGACGATCAGAAAGTAAAATAATCAAAAACACAGGCGAGATTACATTAAACGAAAACTGTAAACTGACAACAACAGACACAACATTACAAACGGCAGGAAAATTGTACGGAAATACCTTAGAAACTTTCCTACCAAATATAAATATAACATAAATTTAACGTATAAGACGGGCAACAAGAGCCAAATCGCGGATGACAATGCGTTATCCTAACGAAACTAAATAATTTTTCGTTAGAATTAAAATACCGGTGCACAAGGCACCAAATTTTTACTTGGACACGGCCAAGATTTTAAATATGAAATAATCTCATATTTTGAGATTTAATTTCAATACCACTAATAAATAAATGAATGCAAGAGAAAAATATAGATCCGAAAATCGCTGAATCGGGAATCGAACCCGAGACCTTTCGCTTGCCGGGTGACTGCTCTTCCAGCTGAGCTATTCAGATCCTTTCGATTCTATACTTTTCTCTGTTATATATATTAATGTTGGTAAACAAACGCATTTTTTAAGCCAGCGTGTATCAAATATAACAATTCCACGAGACGAAAAAATAGAACATGATCAGGACACATTAGAAAACATCTCACAACATCGTTTGGAATTGACAAGACTCAGAGACAAAATAGAAACTATAGACAACGACTTACAAAACAACGAACAAAATTTTTATGCACGGAAACAATTTATCTACCCAATGACATTTACCGGAACAGTAATGACAGTAGCTGCAATATTCATTTTAACATGGATAATAATAATAAAAAGAAAAAATAAAAACAAAAAACAACCGCAAACTACAACAAATATTGACTTTGAAATACCGAGATCAATCCTAAGAAGAAGTCAAAGTACTAGAATTTAAGAAACGATTGTAATACTATACTGTAACGGGAAACCACTATTATACGTAAGTTAAGAAATTAAGAACGAAAAACTTCGTACCTCCGTTTTTCTTTTTCAACGGGGGAGGAATGTTATAGTCCAAATGACTATAACTATATTATATTATATTATATTAATATAGTTTTAATAATAAATTAGTAAGTCAGCTATTATACAATCATTTGAGAAACGTTCTCACGCTCTCGCGAAGCGCTTATCGCGAAAAGACGCAAACGCGATGAAATATAAGCGTTACGCCGAAAACCGCGGATCGCAAGCGAAGAATCAACCTGCTTCGCTTGCACCTAGATAAAAGCGTGTGAATAAAAATTAGCCAATGAAAGAGCTTCTCTACATCTTCCCACGAAAGATGTAGAAAAGGGCAGGAGACCACCGCGAACGGAAAGCGAGGCGATGAAGTCAGTCGCTAACGAAAATCCAAAAGGTCAAGTCGCTAATTAGAACCTAACTAGGAGTCGAAGACAAGCCGCAGAATATAAACTATCACCTGTAATCTGACTATCGAGAGCGAGCATACTTAACTAACCACCCAGGTGGGATTATACAGAATTAAACCAACTCAAGAAATAAGGAAAATAAAAGATTTATTCAAATAAACAATCGAAGTCAGTCAAGGAGGAGACGCCCGCCGATCCTAGGATCCTCATCCTTCAGTCGACTGAGACCCCAAAATTTTCCGTGCCTTCCCGGAGGCACAACAAACATCTTTTTATTTCTTGCTTACTTATGTGAATTTTACATTGTTCATTAAAACAATGGTAAAGGTTGTCGGAGGTATGCAGTGAATTTGATTTACTGTATTAATTAATTTTGCATTTACTTTTGGTACGTAACATTTTTTTGTTTATGAATTTATAATTAATTGTTGCGATAAATGTATTAAAATTATAATAATTTTTATGTAACTTTTTATAAATTTTTACTTAAAAAGGGCTGTAATGACAGCCGAAACGTTGTATTTTAACTAATTATCTACAATAAATGATTGCCAGTTTGGTCGACTTTTACCATTGAGGAAAGATTTTTATACATAATATCGTTTGATTATTCAGAGTAATTTAAATTTGCGAGAAAATTTATTTTAATTATTTCAGAAAGATATATAACTGCTCATAAATTACGTACATTTTCTTGAAAAGAATGTATTTTTATTAATCAATTGATTCACTTCATTATATTGTACACAAAAATATCACCAATTATAATATCGAAAAAAATATTTTATAAGATCTTTTATAGATTATGTGAAATTATGTCAAATTAAAATATAAAATATTTCGCGCAAACCATTCACATTTTGGTTTTTCTAATCTGGAACTTAATTAATTTGCATATTAAGATAAACTTATTTTTACATAATCTACGAATAAATAAAATATTTAAAAGCAGGCACGTTTTTTTCAAGTATAATTTAATTATCTCTACAAATATTTAAAGTTTCATAAAAATCACATTAAAAGTTTATTTATTTTTGAGAAAAAATTTTGATTGTTAAATAATTAAATTAATTAAGCATTATATATCATTTTCTTTATAAAATATAAGAACAATTTTTATCCAACTAATATATATATATGTATATCGGCCATTATTAAATAAATTTTTTCTCACGAAAAAACGGATTTAACGAACAATCTTAATATAGTTATATACAAACGATGACTGAAGCAGAATGTCAGATATTGACTAAATATTGTACTTTGTTAGAAAAATAAATAAAACTTTAAAAATCAAAGTCAATTTTGCCAAGCGACACATTATATGTTTCTTTGCATTTTTAAAGAATTCTGTATGTTTCTCTTTCGCATATATGATATTGATTTCAGGTCTACATATAACAATGTAAAAATTATTAATGATGAAGTAAACTTTCGATCTCACCTACGTGTAATTTTTTAAAAATGGACTCAAGAAAAAATTTTTTTAAAAATTGAAATAATAATCGTTAAAAATAGAGATGGAATATTAATACTATAAACACACCATAAATATAAATTTTATAAATTCTATATATAAATATTTAATGCAATCAAATTGATTGATGCACACATACTTTGATTGTCGTTTAAGAAATATTCTGTAAATAGCATTATAGGAATCTTGGAATAATTATGAATATATGAATCATTTGATTATTCAGAATAATTTAAATTTGTTAGAGAATGTATTTAAATTATTATTAAAAGGTGTACATACATTAATATAATATATTTTGAATTGTTCTTTATTTTGATTGACGGAATTGAAAAATAACTAACATAATATAATAGCCTATTTTTAAACATAATAATCATGTAACATAGTAATTATAAAAATTAATGCATTGCTAACTATGAAACAAATGTTTTCGCCAAAACCAGAAACCTTCTCTAAATAATTATCCCTATGAATTAATAATACACATTTATTATAATACTATTGATCGTCAAAAAAAACTCTACATATGTAACATTTAGTCTTCAAAATAATTTTTATAATTCATTTGTGAGTAATTTTTCAGAACTTCCACATTAAATAATTTTGTATTTTCTAAGTTTTTAAAATAAAAATTCTTATATTAACATGCTGAAATTACAGTAATTAAAAAAATATCTCAATAATTATGTGGAGATAATTAATATAGAGATTATCAATTAGATTTTCTCAAGATGGTGAGTTTAAGCACAATACATCGCATATAATATAATAAAAAAAAACTTCTAATCTCTCTTTACATTCTTTATATACTATAATTTCTTCTTATTATCTACATTAACAAACTAATTATAAAAGCTATTTTCCTCATATGCAGATTTGACAATTAATCTATGTTATTAAAAAGAATATGATAAATGTCCTTTTGAAACAAATTAACGTTAGAAAACGAAATAAACATACAACTTTAAATAATATCACATATATATATGTCAAAAATGACACAAAAACGTACAAATAAATATAAATTCGTTTTTATTATTATTATAAAAATTACTTACTATAATTACTTAATAAATTAATTGATTCATATTCTAATCATTTTCATATCATTATCATAGCATTTCAATATGACACATATTACATAATCATTTTGACATTTTGAGATGTAATGCGTTATAAAATCTAATATGAATATTTCATATATTAGTATGTTACTATATTATATATATATATATATATATTTATAATAATTATATTTATTATTATATGTATATAATATATAATTAATAAAATAAATAAATAAAATAGTATATAATATATTATTTATAATTTAATATATCCAAAATAATTCTTGTTTCTTATATAAGAAATTATAATTGGAGTATAGTAAACATCCAATTTTCAAATAATAATATCACATATATACATATATGTATATCATAAATAACAGCTATTATAACAATGTACAAATCAATATATTTTATCATTACTATTGCTAAATGCATTACTCATATTATTATCATTTCGATCATACAGACATGAAAAATTAATATTTATATAAAATATTCATACAAAAATTTTTGAAAACAACATATACATAAATTAAATTAATTGACTATATTGCTTCTATAATTCTAAAATATTTTTAATAATATAGATTTAAATTTCTAACGCTATAATTACCTCCTAAAATTTTATATGGACATTTCGTCAATGATTTAACTGATCAGTTAATATTTCTTTGCTACTTAAAATTTAATTAACTACTTAGCAAATTGACATATTTCAAACAAATCGACTTTGTAATTTCCTACTTGTCTGTTTGTTTCGTGCAATTTTTCATAGGCCAGAACGATCTGGAAATTTCTTCGCTGAATTTCATTTCAAAATTTATTAACCACTGAATTTCCACATCAGTAATTTTATTCGCTTCGAATTCAAATGGCAGCCCTATATTATTATGTTGGGCTAATCCGCGAACAAATGTTAATAGATGTTCCAATGCGCAAAGCTGACAAGTGCAAGTGGTTTTCGACGATGCACTTTTCCAGTTTATCAAATATTCCAAAAGTATTTCCTCTTGCACATATGTAAGTAACCTTGGGCCATGTGGGTCGTGTCTGTCATATTGGTAATTCTGAAGCCCTCGAAGACGGGCCGTCTTTACTTCAAACCATAACTTGTTAGTACAAACTTTGTAACAATTCGAAACACTGGCATATGTTAAACCTTTTTCAATAATATCTCTTACTGCACGTTTGATTTTTGGTCTTTTACCATCAAAGTTGCTTTTGCATCTTCTAATTTCTTTTTTTTTTGTATAAAATCTGGAACTCGAGTCCATATACGTTTGCCACATAGTCTACAGGTAAATCCTTATGCTCGACTTCTCTAACTGCTAACCCGAGCTTATTTGTTAATGGGAGATGTTCCGCTATTTTTGTTCTCAGATCCATTTGATACAGTTAAAGAAATTACCTATGAAAAGAAGGAGAAAACGAAAAATATAAATGTATGTTGAGCAATTATGTAAAAGATTCGATATCGCAAAAATATAAAATTGATTTAGCTATTTTTATCTTAAGAAATCTCGATTTTTGTATAACCTGTTTAAAAAAAAACTATACTTGGAGAAATTGAATAATAAAATTAAAAGTTTTTATAAATAATAGTTAAATTTTTGGCATTATGTATAATAAAGAAAATTTTATTAGAAATAAAAAGTAAAGAGAATTATGATAACAGTGTACTTACAAAATAAAACAAGTAGCAAATTTTTTCTCACGCAAAATTGATGGAATAGATATCTTAATCAAATTAATATAAAAAAATGACTAAAGCACAGTCAGATACTGACTAAATTCAAGGTTTCAAATGTTGTATTTTAGTAGGAAAATAAATAGAGTTACAAAATTCAAAGTCATTTGCGCCAAGCGACACATTGTGTGCTTTTCCTACATTTTCAAGAAATCTGAACCTTACAAAAATCTCTATAAAAATGATTAATAATGAATTAATCTTTCAATTTTTCTTATGTGTAATTTATCTAAAATTGGATTTACGTTAAAATGTATTTAAAATTAAAATAGTAATCGTTTTAAGATGCAGATAGAAAATTAATTCTATAAATAATCTTATTATGATCCCTGATTTTGTTCAGATCTCGGATAGTTTCATCGTTAATATGCGAGAAATTAACCCGTTCCGTAGGCGCTGCGATTAATAAAAAATTACCGATCAACGTATGTCCAAATTATAATATGTATCCCCTACAATTGGTAGTATGCTTACCTATCATCGTTCTTCTTGACAATTTTGCTACTTATTAACAGTTATTAAGGATGACACATAACAAACCAACAATACAGAAAGACAGCTCATTTTAAACTCTACTTGATCGGAGAGCGTGCGTGTTTATATATGATCTAATATCTATGTTTTACTCGTTAATGTCCTATTTGTCCTATTATTATTTCTTGTTCGCTAATATATCCAAAATATCAAAATACGACTCGCTAAGTAACTCAGTATCTTTGTTTAAATTTAGTCCATTTTTTTGTTCCTTGATATGTAGCATCTCAGAAATGAGTCTTTTATAATAATTATTTTCGTTGTCCATGATCTTAACATTGTCCCAATTAAAAGTATGATGTTCATTTATTATGTGTTCAGAAATTACTGAATGTTTCGTTGAGTCCAATCTAATATTATTTTTATGTTCTTTCATTCGCGTCTGCAATTGCCTCTTTGTTTGGCCTACATAAGATGCATTACAATTATTGCAACTGATCTTATAAACCACATTCGAATTGCATGGATGTTTAGTTTTATCTTTCTGCGCTTTAATAATATTATCCAGTTTGTTGAGACATCTATACCCTACCATACAATTTTTATTTTTTACCGAGGAAACAATCATTTCTGAGATCCCATCTATATACGGAATGACAAAGAATTTTTTATTGACCGAGTCATTTCTTATACTTTTTGTTCTTTCTATGTTGGCCTGTCTCTCTATAATGCTCCCCTTAGATATGATGTGTTCTATCCGATGATTAATTTTGTTAAAAATCAGATCGAAACGTTTATAGAATGATTGTAATTTGCGTTAGTTTTAATATAATGACTGTAGTTTTATAATTTATACATGTAATAAATGGTAGTTGACTGAACATCTCGAATATTCAGCTCGATAAGTTGGCCTTATATTTATCACTTTGTTTTCAATATACGAGCGACAATTGTATTAATTTAATCTTTTAAATATTTATTCCGCCAATTTTATAAATGTATATGTAATCAAATTTGCGGATATATACATATTTCGATTGTCGAATAAAAAAATTATGTAACTAGTATTATTGAAATCATAGAATAATATGAACATGTGTCGTTTGATTATTCAGAGTAATTTAAATTTGTGATAGAATTCACTTAAATTATTTTTAAAAGATATATGATTGTTAGTAAATTTCAGACATTTTTTTGAAAAAAACTATGTATTTTCTTCAATTGATTTTTCTTATTATTTTGTACATAAATATATTACAAATTATATTACCGAAAAAATTATCTTATAAGATCTATTACAGTTTATGTGAGATTATGTCAAATGAAAATATTAAATATCTCGCAAATTATTCACTTTTTGGCCATCCGGCTCTTATAACATTTTTGTGGAATATTAGAAAACGATTTATATAAATAAATAAAATAATTCTGCATTAAAAAATTAATTGTAGAACTTAATTAATTTGCTTAATACGATGAACTCTAATTTTTACATACTTTATAAGTAAATAAAACATTTAAAAGCAGGCATGTGTATTTTTCAAGTATAATTTATTTATCTTCACAAATATTAAAAGTTTTATAAAAGTCATATTAAAAGTTTATTTATCGTTACCAAAAAGTTCCCCCCAATGGGTTCTCACCTTGACGAAGTCTCGCGGCTGATGGGGTGGGGGGGGGTCCGGGGCGGAAGGATATCACCCGTTCAGGGGTGTGACCGACTGGCCTGGGCCCCCTTGGCTCGTCCGGCTGCTGGGGCGGGTGGAGGGGCTTGAGGGGGCGCGCGGGGGCCGCTCGCTCAGGAGATGGCAACCGTGTGCGCCGGACAAAGAGGAACCTCCCCAAGCTAAAGTGTGTGCAACCGTGCTGAGGGCTGCATGGCGTAAGGGGAGTTACGTCACAAACGGTGCCTCTCGGATACCGGGCGACCTTCGAGAGTATCGAGCCAAGCCCTGGGCATTCGCGGCTCTGCCCAGGTGATACCGCGCGGCCGCGATACTCGTGGGATCAAATATGAGTACAAGCCAAAATCAAAATGAAAACTTTTCGGAAGTCCTACAGGGCGTGGCCACCTTAGGTGACGAACGACCTGGAGGAGAAAGCCCGAGCAATTCGGGGGCGGAGCCAAATAAGGCCCAGCCACCAATCGCTAGGGTTCGTTATAGCGGAGCGGCAAGGCGACGCTATAAAAAACAGAAGCAGATGGAGGCGAAGGGGGAAGCTGAAAAGCCCACCTCGGAACTGACATCTGTTTCGACAGTTACTCCCAGGACGGGGGAGCGAGCTTCTTCTGGGGCGGTAAAGCGACTCAGATCGGAGCATAGCACACCCAGTCCTGCCAGTAACACTCAGTTGGGCAAAAGGCCGAAAGTCATAACTGATCAAAGGACTTTTGCCCAATTGACCTCCGGTCTTGTGAGGGTTGCCCTGGTTCCCTTGGCTTACCCTGACAAAAGACTGGAAAAAGACGAGGCATCGCTTCTGAAAGAAACGGTCAGAAGGCGTATCCTTTGCTTAGCAAGGGGTACCAAAGCGCCTACTTTCAGAGGCACCTCGGATAGGGACGGGGCAGTTGTTTTTAACTGCACGAACAGGGAAACTGAGGAGTGGCTTAGAAGCCTAACCTCAGAAATCAAGATCAATGGGATCGAACTGCGTGCACTGCGAGTCGATGAGCTCCCTAAGAGACATCGAATCGTAGTGCATGTTGAGGATCCCACAATACCTGTCAAGGAAGCGTTGGAGCTACTTGACAGGCAGAACGTAGGCATCCAGTCACCGGACTGGGTGATCGCGAAGGGTAGCGAAAGCAGGGACGCCACGAGCACCCACTTCGCTGCCCTTGTTGGGGATGGGGCTTTGAGGGCGCTAAGAGCTCTCAATTTTAAACCCTACTGTGGACTTGGGCAGGCAACGATCAGGTTGCCTGCTGGAGAAAGCAGTAAGGAAAGCGCAAAGGAGAAATCACCGGACCCGTCAGCATAAATATGGCGGACCGGATTCACTTTACGCAGATCAACTTGCATCACAGCAAAAGCGCCTCGGCTTGTACTAGCCAGGTGCGCAGCTGTGATGCACACAAGTAAATATATATTTTTAATACAGGAACCATGGATCATCAAGGGACACATAAGAGGACTTGGCAGCTGTGGAAAACTATTCTGGGCCGGAAACACGGACCGACCGAGAGCGTGCATTATAGCGAAAGGAATAGACGCCTGTCTACTGCCACAATTTAGCGATGGTGACTTTGTTGCCATCAGACTGAAGATAAAGACGACCGGTGGAATAGCCAGGGATCTAATTATAGGGTCAGTGTACATGCCCTACGATTTGGAAAACCTGCCCCCACACGAAAACATGATGAAACTCACGACTTATGCAAGGCAGAAAGGGCTAGAAATACTCCTGGGATGCGATGCCAACTCGCACCACCTGGTGTGGGGGAGCACCGACATAAATCCCAGGGGTGAGAGCCTATTCAACTTTGTGGTAGATATGGAGCTACACATCCTGAATAGAGGAACAGAACCTTCCTGGACTCTAGAAGACAGGAAGTGATAGATATAACCATATGCTCAGGCGGAATACTGGACCTGTTGAGGGGATGGAGGGTCTCTGATGAGCCCTCAGGATCAGACCACAGGCAGGTCCGTTTCACCATGGAGCAAGTACAGAGCCAAGGGTTATGGAAGAGAAATCCTAGGAAAACAAATTGGAGAGGGTACGAGGAAGACCTTAGGAGTCGACTCAAGGAAAGCACCCACTAGATTCCACACCAAAGAAAATTTGGAAACAGCGGCAGACTACTTGAATGATGCCATTAAATACTCATACGAGATGAACTGCCCATTAGAGTCAAAGAACCCTTCAGCCAAAGCACCATGGTGGAATAAAGAGCTAGCTAAGCTAAGGGCTGAGGGGAGAAGACTCTTTAATAGGGCTAGAAATGTAAATACACCGAGATCCTGGGAGGAGTACAGGAAATCTCAGAGAATTTACAAAAAGGCCATAGTAAAAGCTAAAAGGAAAGGATGGAGAAGTTTTTGCTCAAGTATAGAGAGTGCTCCTGAAGCATCTAGACTGAGTAGAATACTCTGCAAGGAAAACCAAACACAATGGGGCTGCCTTAAGCGTCCCAATAGGAGGGTACACAGAAACTGCGGAGGAGACCCTACGGCACCTTATGGAAATTCATTTCCCAGGCTTTAGGGAGGACTCAGCAGACAACAACAACAGGCAGAGACCCATGACCGTGCACAAATCAAGGGCATGGGGACTGGCAGCTAAGGTGGTCTATCCACAAGCAGTGGAATGGGCGGTCGGTTCCCTCGAGCCTCTAAAGGCTCCAGGACCTGATGGAATATACCCGATCCTGCTACAGAAAGGGCTGAGCATCTTGCTAGGCCCAATGACAAAAATCTACAGGGCAAGTATTGCCCTTAGACATGTCCCCCAGAAGTGGAGAGAAACCAAGGTGGTTTTCATACCTAAACCTGGCAAGAACGGTCACGTCAGGGCAAAGGACTATAGACCAATTAGCCTTATGTCCTTTGTATTGAAGACCTTAGAGAGACTGGTGGACAGATTTCTCAAGTCCAACTCTCTAATACAACAACCTCTAGCCGACTCTCAGTATGCCTACAGGGAGGGCAGGTCTACCGAAACCGCCCTACATCACCTGATAGGCAAAGTTGAGAGTCAGCTGGAGGCAAAGGGCTATGCGATTGGAATCTTCCTGGACATCGAGGGCGCTTTCGATAGCACTTCACACGAGGTGGTAGGGGAGGCACTGATCAAACATGGAGTTCAAGAACCACTGGTGGACTGGATAGGAAATATGCTAGTAGACAGACGCTTGACGGTGGAGTGCCAAGACATCTCCATCAGAGGAAAACCAACGAGAGGCTGCCCACAGGGGGGAGTTTTATCTCCTCTGTTGTGGTGTCTAGTGATAGACGACCTGCTAAAGGAGCTACAGAGGAAAGGTTTCTCGACCTTTGGCTATGCTGATGACGTGGCCATAGTGGTTAGAGGACCATTTCTCAACACACTAAGGGACCAAGCAAAGGATACCTTAAGGATTGTGCAAAACTGGTGTGAGAACAGATGTCTAACGGTTAATCCGAGCAAGACAAATATTATGGTCTTCACCAGAAAATATAAACCTGAACCCATAGAGACGTTAAAACTCTGGGGAGAGGAAATACCGTTTACAGACTCGGTGAAATACTTGGGACTGTTTCTAGATCCTAAGCTTAGCTGGGGAAAACATCTCATAGAGCAAAGGAAAAAGTTCTATGCATCCATGTGGATGTGCAGAAGGGCAATGAGCAAGTCGTGGGGCATCAGCGCTGGTGCAGCTTTGTGGCTGTACAGGGCGGTCCTGCTACCGCGGCTGCTATACGCGTCAGTCGTCTGGTGGACGAGAATAAATAAAGGGGAGGTAGAGAAACTACTTAGAAGCCTGCAAGGTAACTACCTAAGGGCTGCAGTAGGGGCCATGAGAACCACACCCACAGAGGCGCTTGAAATAGCACTCAGTGTTACGCCAATAGGCTTGGCCGTGATAAAATCAGCCAATACCACGGCATACCGTCTGAAATGTCAGGGTGAATGGAGAAACACAGGACTGGGACACACCAGGCTTGGTCTTCTCCAAAAGTACCCTATTGAGGGAATACAAGACAGAACTACAAGAAAGTATCAACTGGTAAAACACTTTAAGATATGGATACCTGATAGAAATGAGTGGCTGAAACCGGGCGGAATCATGGACACAAAGGTGGACATGTGGTTCACGGACGGATCAGGCATAAACAACTGCTTTGGAGCAAGAGTATATGGACCTGGGGAAAACCATAGGGAGAGTATTCCAATGGGAGGCGACTGCACGGTCTTTATGGCAGAGATGCTCGCCATCCTCAGATGTGCCGAACTGAACCTAACCAAAGGAACAAATTGCAGGAAAATATATATCTGCACAGACAGTAGGGCGGCCCTTCTGGCGTTGGCGGGTGCGACCACCGAGTCTTGTTTGGTATGGGACTGCATGCTGGCGCTGGAGGAGCTGTGTGGAACAAATAAAGTAACGTTAGTCTGGGTGCCCGGGCATCAGGGCATACCGGGTAACGAAACAGCAGACTCACTGGCTAGAGAAGGGGCTAGCAAAGCACCAGATAGTCGGGAGATGGGAGTGCCCTTTACGATGGGTAAGAACTTCATCAGGGAAAGTATAGACAAACAACATAAGGCCAGGTGGGATAATCTGAAATCCTGCCGACAGGCCAAATTCCTGATGAAAGACATAAATGGTAACAGAACCAAGGAACTGCTCACATTGAATAGGCAGAAATTGAGAATGGGGATAGGACTGCTGACAGGACATTCACCAATACTCAAAGCCCACCTATTCAATATCAGACTCGCAGACAGGAAGGAGTGTCGACTATGCGGGGAGGAAAAAGAGGACAGCATACATATTCTGTGCCAATGTCCGGCTCTGGCTAGAAAGAGATTCAGGATCTGGGGACAAAGTTTTCTTAAATCCCAAGAATTAAACAAAACAAGGGTGGTGGAACTCATAAGCCTAGTGGAGAACTCTGGGCTGAGTACACATCACTCAGTTTAAAGACAAGAGTGAGGAGACACAATGGATCTCGCTGGATCTAGGTGCCGTCGGGGGCCAAGTTATGGAACCACTCACTACCAATCTACTACTACTACTACTACTACCAAAAAGTTTGATTGTTTCATATTTAAATTAATTAAGCATTATACATCATATTTATATAAAATATAAGAAACATTTTTACTTAACTGATATATGTATATGTATATATATATATATATATATATATATATATATATACTCATATTAATATAATATTAACTAACCTTATTTAATTCGATAGACGGAATTGAAAAATAACTAACGTAATATAATAGCTTATTATATTGCATATAATAATCGTGTAACATAGTAGTTATAAAATTGTGTGAATGCATATTACTAATTATATTAAATAAAAAATCAGAAACATTTTCTAAAATAATTCCTATGAATAATACATATTTGTAATAATACTAAATATATATGTATAATATAATTTTTATAATTTATATGTGTGTAATTTCAGAACTTCTGCGACCCTGGATAATATTGTATTTTCTAAGTCTTAAAATAAAAATTCTTATATTAGAATGCTGTAGTTACAATAATTAAAAAAAAATAATTTGAATAATGTAGAGATAATTAATATAGAGATTGTCAATCAGATTTTCTCAAGATTGCAAACTCAAGCACAAAACTTTGTATATAATGAAATAAAAAGAACATCATCTAATCTCTCTATTACGTTCTTTATATACTATAATCTATTATCTACAATAACAAATTAATTATAAAAGCTATTTTCCTTAAATATAATATATATATATATATTTTTTTTTTCAACATTTATATAAGAAAAACTTGTTCATCATGCCTAAAGAATTACGATATTTATTTAAAAGACGATATAATCAATTGATTAATAATGAATTAAATACTGCTTGTACCAATTTTTTCTCAACTCCTCTTCAAACACAAGAAAACTTTAATATACAAGGTACGTTATTTTTCAAAACAATTTTAATTTAATTTCATAATATCTTTGTCTTATATATACGTACAATATTATCTATAACATTACAGAAAGCTTAAAAAAGATAGAACGTTTGGTGGCAACAAGCAATGTAACGTTAAGAGATAACACTGAACGATTGAAGAAAATGGAAGATATAATGAGGCGGGGCTATCCAGTATAACAATCTATAGAAAGCAATAATTATATTGTGGAGTTTTTCCTCTTAACCAAATTGAAGATATAAAAATTATAGAAGATATATTGAAAACAAATAAAGAAACAGAAACGCTACTCGTAAGTTTTTATATTTTTTTGCAATGTGTGTTTTTATTATCGTTAATATTATTATATAATTTGACAACACCTGTGATTTTGGTAAAGGTAAAGATGAGCGGTCCTTCTCACTGATTTTTTTGAAACTTTTTTACAAGTAGATTTTGATGCGTAGAAAAACTTTTTAGAAATTTTTTTAACTTTTTATGAGATGTAAAATAATCGTGAATGTTTCCAAACTTTCGAACAATCATATATAAATATATATTGATTTTTTTAATATAAAAATTTTATGATAAGCAAAAATATCAACGAACAAAAAATATTATTTTGCAGAAAAGATTTTTATTGAAAATTGGTGGGAATAATCCTAAAGACAATATTCATCGGATTTTAAAGAATATTTTCACAAATAAATGTGCTGTTGTGTGCCTCGGGTGAGACACAAAGGGTCGCGCCAAATTAGGATGAGGATTCGGGGCGTCAGGACTTATTTCGGGTTGATGAAATAAATGCACTTCACTTTTATTATTAAAACTTTTATTCAAGTAAACCGCTTGACTTTTATTTATTTTACCACTGTTACACTTGTGAATATATCGGTTTAACGGCATTGTTTAACTATAACTTCGCGTATCGTTCGCGACTGCGAAGGGATGTTATATATCGCACGCGGCTAGCGAGGTTGTTTAACTAACGACGCGAGAGCGTCTTGAGAGCGACTTATTGCGACTGCAACTGAGCGATTCGGCGCGTCTCTGCTTCCTTTTTATAATATCGCTTTTTGAGATTTCCTTGATCGGAAGGGGTGCCTGGCAACAGGCCCCCTCGGTCAAGGACCCAAGTGCAAGCGAAGCAGATTCAAAGTCCTTCTGCTTTGCTTGCGCGTTGAGCAATTTCGGTTCCGCGTATATCTCGCATCGTATGCGTTTTTACGCGGTCAGTGTTTGTCGTCAAGCGGATGTAACACGAGTAACTATTTCTTAATAGTTATATCTTTGAGGGATATAACAGTGCCACAGATTGTTCCTGGAAAGAGAAAAAAGATAATTTTAAAATTTGTAATTTGCAGTTAATAAAAACAATAATAAGTAAGTTTCAAGATATAAACTATTAAAAAAATTTTTAATTTTTAAATATAAATTTTAAATAGATATTACAAAATATGTATCAAAATTGTTTTATTATTTTTCTTTAAGGAGAAGTTGTTTCACGCTACCCAACATTCACGGAAACAGAAACAGAAACTATTGTGGCGGAATGGCTTCGTTTTGCGAAGCAACGATATCACAGAGAAACAAAAAATAATAAAGAAAACGTACCTGATGAGATAAGAGAAAATGTTTAAACTGATAAATAATAAAAAATAATGTTAATTATTACTTTGAGAACTGAGCTGTTACTATTATTTAGTTACAAAACTTATATTTACAAAAGTTTATGATAATATATTATCATCAATTATAGCATTGTCACTTTGTGTACTTTGTACAACATATAAAAATTTCTTTTTTTTTTCATAATTATAGTTTATGTGTATTTTGAAAAGTTTATATGTGTAATTTATTTATAGGTATATATATATATATATATATATATATATACGTATTATTTTAATTTTATAAAAATATATTATAAACGGTATATATTATATTTATTGTTATCTTTATTTCCTTTTTTATCAATTTTAATATCACTTTAATGTAATTATAATATATTTATTTATAAAATATTTTATAATTTTCAGGAATATTTGGAATTCTGGAATTAATTTTAAATAAAACAAAACAAAAAAAATTGCAATAAAAAAACATTATGTTTAGTTTGATTTAAAATTAATTCAAGAACTTATATATATATTTAATACTTATAATATTATAAGTTCTTGAATTGATTTTAAATCAAACTAAATAAAATGTTTTTTCATTGCAATTTTTTTTGTTTTGTTTTATTTAAAATTAATTCCAGGATTCAAAATATTCCTGAAAATTATAAATGTGCTAAAATATATAAATATATATAATTGTTATATAACTGTACTGTAATTACTTTAATAACAGTTTTATAACAATAAAATAATTTATATTACTATTATGTAACATTTCATCAATTTATATCATTGTTATATAATATTAAGGTTACAATGTTACAGTTATATTTTATTTTAATTATGTGTTATGGTTTGGTTATATAGCTGCAATATCCTATGAGTGAGAAATAATAACTAACGTGAATGTTACATGTAACATTCACGTTATATTACTTGTTACATTCCGTTTTATTACGGCAATGTAACAATTACATATCTGTGTTTGCTGGGCAGGTATTGCATTCCCGAGATGCGCAGAGAGATCAAAATTAGTGGCACATTTTTGACCAATCAATGCTTGCCCATAATGCAAAAGTCATTACAGGCAAGTATTTGATTGGCTGCTTCAAATTTAGTCACCGCCATTATGCGCAATGTAATACCTGTAATAATTCAAATAATGTGCCTCTTATAAATATAATAATAAAAAGGTTTGCAGTAATTAATTATCAATAAATATATATTTTATCGATAATTATCGATAAAAGAGTGACCAAAGAAAAAACTATTTGTATAAACTCGAAATTTAAATAATACTGATACATCGCATTTATCACGATTACAGTTTTATATAAAATTAATGTCCATAATTATAATTGTTAGAATTGATTAAAGAATTGGTGAAAAAAGAGATCAGGAACGTTAAATGGTTAGAAAATTGTCTTTTATTATTGTAATACAATTTAATATTACACAATGTGTTTTTTTTTTATTCTTCTATTAAATTTTTACGTTGTCGATTGACTATCTAATAATATTTTTCTATGTAATACATGTTTTGTGCTATATCTGTCATCCAATAAATTATTGTTATTTCCATATATGTTTTTTTTTTGTTCAATAACACTGTTCTGTTACACTTATTACATTCTCGTGTTCTTAGTTTCTAACTAAAAAACTGTTATATTATGAATTTGAAGAATTGTGCTTTTTTTCCTTGAAATGTGGTATGTATAACAATACAATGTTTAATGAGAGCAAGTCAATGTTATTTTATTTACTTTTTGCGATCATTCTTAGAATAATTGATTCGTAGCGACCTCTTTTCTTCCTTGTCACACTACATTATGGATCGCTGCATTACATTAAGAATATATTATCATATACTATATCAGGTGTTCAAAATAAAGCGTAACAACTTATATCTCGAAAATAAAGCATTTTAGAGAAAAATGTTTTAAACAAAAATTTTATGGCTTCAAGGGGGACATAAGATGGTATAACTGATTTGATCTTGGATAATCATTTGAAGGTCATCTTCAATTTCTTAAACAAAACCCCTATTTTTTATTGCATATTCTTGTAGCTTATCTCGAGACCTTTCCAAAACACTCTAATAAAGTACTTTTTGAGTTTATTTTGAACACCTGGTATATGTGTTGTACATTTGCGTATAGTGACACATATATGTTACACAACATATGGATCTCAATAAAAGTATATATATCCGAACATCCAGATACAAGCCTGTATTACTGTGCTCCACTCAAGCCAATTGCTCGGATACATGTTGAACAAGATGTGGAAAGTCTTTTGTGTTTTCAGTATCGTTGCCTTGATCGTTCCGACACAGTCGGCCAGGAAAATTTTTCCGAAACAATATAACAATCTGTACGGCGAGGACGCGAATAATGTACCAAATTTGCAGAATCTGCTCAGAACGGGTGTTGGAATCCTGAACTTTTTGGCGAAGGGTCAATTCAATCTGAATCAAGAGATCCCGGACAGGACCCCGAGATACGGGGATGTTTACGATTTCGTGGTAATCGGTGCTGGCACAGCCGGTGCCACGGTAGCCGCAAGATTAAGTGAAGTTTCTCAGGCAAAGGTGCTGCTAATCGAAGCTGGACCCAACGAGAACCTTATCATGGATATCTCGCTGACTGTTTACTTCCTACAGCTAAGCAACGACATCAATTGGAAGTATCAGACCAAGCCCTCCGACAAGTATTGCCTCGGGATGGACAACAATAGGTGCAACTGGCCCAGGGGAAAAGTGATGGGTGGTAGTAGTGTGCTGAATTTTATGATTGCAACCCGGGGCGGGGCCGAGGATTACGATCACTGGGCTGAGATGGGGAACGAAGGTTGGGTCTACAAAGATGTCCTGAAGTACTTCAAGAAACTGGAGACGATCGATATCCCAGAACTGCGGTCGGATACTACTTATCATGGAACTGAGGGACCCGTGCACATCTCCTACCCCTTATTTCATACCCCATTAGCAGACGCATTCCTGAGAGCCGGCCAAGAGCTGAGGTACCCAATAATAGACTACAACGCCGGAAAGGACATAATAGGATTCTCGTATTTACAGACCACGATTCAAAATAGCACTCGCATGAGCAGTAACAGAACCTACCTGTATCCCATAAACACTCGTAACAATATTCACGTGACGCGCGAAAGCATGGTGAGGAAATTGTTGATCGATCGACGCACAAATCGAACGATCGGGGTGGATTTTACGAAATTCGGCCGGCTTATCTCCGTGTTTGCGAGTAAAGAGGTGATACTGTGCGCGGGCGCAATTGGGTCGCCCCAATTACTGATGCTGTCCGGTATTGGGCCAGCCAAACACCTCGCCGAACTCGATATAGACGTTGTCCGAGATGTTCCGGGGGTCGGGGAGAATCTGATGGATCACGTCACCTTCGGCGGACTAACGTGGATGGTGAACGAACCAGTTAGTTTAAAAATACAAGAGATGATCAATCCCGCTAATCCATATATAGCGGATTTCCTAACCAGGCAAACGGGTCCGTTTACGATTCCGGGCGAGTGCGAGGCTCTGGGCTTCATAAATACTAAGAGTCCAGAAAAACTCAGCGGTTTGCCGGATATAGAGTTTTTGTTCATCGGTAGTGACTTAAAGGGGAATCCTTTTTTACCGATTGTGATAGATTTGAACGACGAAATGCGTCAGATATGGAATAAATACGAGGGTCACTATTTATATTTTGGGAATAGGAACAAAAACAAATAGTTAAGCTGCGAATATATTTTTATTGTTTTTCAAAGTACTCGCCACGATGATCGATACACTTTTGCATGCGCTTAAACCAATTTTCAAAGCATTTATTCCATTCCGAATGAAGTATCTCCAAAACATGATTTTTGAACGCTTCAATAGCTTCTTCGAGCGATGAAAATCGTTGACCACGCAGTTTATTCTTCACGGATGGGAACAAAAAGAAATCATTGGGTGCCAAATCAGGGCTGTACGGCGGATGACCCATCAATTCGATGTTTTGAGTGCTCAAATAGTCTCTTGTTTGAGCCGATGTGTGAGAGCTCGCATTGTCATGATGAAGAACAATCCGACGTCTCTTGTTTGTTTTCCTTATTTCACCGAAGATTTCTGGCAAACAGATGGTTGTGTACCACTCAGAATTTACTGTTCTACGATCCTCTAGAGGCACTGTTGCAATATGACCAGTTGTTCCGAAGAAACAGGCCACCATTTTCGTTGAAGTGCTTCGTGCGCGAACAACTTTTGTTGGATTTGGTTCATCTTGGAACACCCATACAGTCGACTGCTGCTTACTTTCGAGCTCATACGAATATATCCATGATTCGTCACCTGTCACGATTTTATAAACGTCTTTTGAAGCACCGCGATTGTATTTCTTAAGCATTTCTTTGCACCAATCGACACGAGCCTTTTTTTTTGAGCGATTGTCAAATTATGTGGGATCCAACGCGAACATAACTTTCGCACAGCTAAGTGTTCATGTAAAATCGCATATATGCTGGTGGAACTAATGCTTAGGGATGCCTCAATCTCACAATAGGTTACATGACGATCTTGCTTAATCATTTCGTGCACAGCATCGATGTTTTCTGGCACTACAGTCAATTTTGGACGACCTTCACAAAACTCGTCGGACAGCGAACTACGACCACGATTGAATTCACTATACCAGCGATACACAGTGGTTTTTGATGGAGCTTTATCGCCAAAAGTCAAATTAAGTTGATTGACGCACTCTTGTTGTGATAATCCACGTTGAAAGTCGTAAAAAATCATCGCACGAAAATGTTCACGATTCAGTTCCATTTTTTGCCGAGACGAAACTTCCAACTAAATATAAAATAAACAAATAGCGTCCGTATGACAAAATGTTCTGAGTACGTATATCGTCAAAAATGTCAAACTTTACGATGGAACCGTCAGATGGACTCACATGACATCAGTGTTGCCAATTCCCGAAATATAAATAGTGACCCTCGTATTTTATACGGATAAATATTGTTTTTCGTAGATTAAAATTATGTTTGAATAAAAATTGCATGCAAAAAGTGCATAAAATATCGTACATCAATGCAATAACAACAATTTTTTATTTATTCAAATATATTTTTTAATCGATTTTTATTTCGCATAAATGATTTTTGTATTAATTTAATTTTCTAATTGAAACTTTTTATAAATATCATTAATTACTGGTTCTAAAATTGTTTTAATTAATTATTTAATTTTAATTAATTATTAATTTTATTGTTTTAACTATAACAACACCTGTCCGAGAATACTTAAATAATACGTATGGAAATAATTAGATGGGTCGTGGAGCACCTTTCTGGCAATGGCCACCAAGATCACCAGATTTGAATCCTTGTGATTTTTTCTTGTGGGGTGCGCAGAAAGAGAAAATTTATTTTAACCGCATAGAAACGCAGGACGAATTAGAAGAACGAATACAAAGAGCGTTTGCTACCGTACAGCGGCGGCATATAAAGAATGCCACAGAAAGCGTTGCGTACAGGGCAATCAAATGTTTTGAAGCGAATGGTGGCCAATACCAACATTTAATGTAAAAAAATTCTCCATTAAATAAATATATTTATTCCTTTTACTTTGTCAAACCTTCATTACATCGCATACTACCTTTTATTAAATAAGAAAAATAATTGCAACATAATTTTAATTCACCGAAATATCTGTATATCGCGATATAATTATAATTAATCGAATTATTATTATGTCGCCACAAAATAAAATTTCGATAAGTAAAAATTATATCGCGACATAATAATAATTTCGAATTCTTATTATGCCTCAACATAATTTTCATTCACCGAATTATTTTTATGTTGTGATATTATTTTAATTCATCGAATTATTATTGTGTCGCCACATAATAAAATTTTGATAAATTAAAATTATGTCGATACATCATAAGAATAGAGAGTTACTTTTATACCCAAACATAATTTTAGTTTATCGAACTTTTATTATGTTTAGATGTAATTTTATTTTATCGAAATATCTTTATGTCGCGATATAACTTTAATTCATCGAATTATTATTATGTAGCCACAATAAAAATTCGATAAGTTGAAATTATATCGCCACATAATAATAATTTCGAATTTTTATTTTGTCTCGACATAATTTTAATTCACCGAATTAATTTTATGTATTAACATAAATTTATTTCATTTATATTTTATAAGACAATTAATTTAATAAAAAAAATAAAATGTGTTAGATATAAAAAGAAAACAAATTACTTGACATATAAGTTCGACTAATGTTGCTGTTTTCCCAGTGCCTGGAGGACCGAAAATTATTTAAGGTGCTGGGTATGCTGTATTACACAAGATTTTCCTTATCGCTTATTTTTGTTCTTCATTCTGTTCTATCTTAGTGTTTATCCATTTAGTGTTGCTATATAAAACATATATTTAAAATTGAAAAAATTTGCTAAAAAACAATGTAAATGTAAATATTAATAATGGTTTAAAAACTTACTCTTTTAAATCTGTATTATTTATTTTGAGTTTAGGATATATAATTTCTTCTAAATTGTGTTTTTTTACTCATTATCATCAATGCATAATGGCAACATTTTAATGGATAATGTTTACTCCCAAAATTTATATTAAACCTCTTGTTTTCGTCTTTGAATATTCTTGCATTTCTATATCTATTATACAAAATTAATAATTTCAATACATTTATGTTTTCTATATTCTGTTATTTAATAATAATCATATTATAAATTATAAATGTATGCTATATTCCTATTAATACATAATAAAAGAATTGTAAACTAACTTAAAACAACTCTGGCTGTATTGTTATTTGATTTTCTGTTATCTTCAAAACTCTAGCGCAAATTGTTTCTTTTGTAATAGTTTCAGTAAGATACACTTTATCATCTGGTACAACTATAGGAGTTTCCTTATTCATATATGGTAAATCAATAAAGAAACATTCATTTAAATTGGAGTTCTTAATTTTATGATTTAACAATTTGTACCGTCCCAGTTCACAATCTAATTCAAACTGCTCTAAATATAAGCACATTTTTAGTATAGTTAAATAATAATCATAATTTAGCCTTTGTACATTATGCAAACTCTTAATGCATTTTATATAATCAAGACATTTTTGTGAAAGGTTATTATCTTCTTGCAAATGTCTTTGCAATGCAATTTTTAAATCAGGTGGAGTTTGAATTAATGGTAGCTGAAATCTTGGTGCTACTGAAAATGCTGTGCAATCCCTAAAAGAATGATAAATTGTATAATACAGTTAACAGTTACATAAATTACTTAGATTAGAATAAAATGGAATTATTAATTAAGTAAATAATTTTTTCAATATGCTAAATATTGTATGATATTATATAGAATTCAAGTTATTTGCAGCTTTACATGTTATACATGTGAAAACTATAACAGCTGCTAATAAATTTAATAAAATATTATATTATTGTAATACAAAGTTCTCGTACTCAGGATCCACTGTGGTATTTCTATTCATTGCCATAATAGAAAATTGTTAGATGAAATGTCAAGATGTAAAGCGTCTAGTTAGTCTAAACCTAAAAGCCATTTTGCAGGAAAAACAATGAAGATATTTATAACATAATTTCTATTATAATTATAAATCTTTATATAAATACCTAATTAAAAATTTTATATCAATTTTACATTTAAAAAATATCTTCATATATAAGTTATATAAAAATCTTGGATAAAAAAATAAAAATAAAATTTATATTTTTTTACACTATTCGTACTACATGTAGACACAATTATTCTAAAAAAATAATATATAAAATACTTACGTTTATATGAGTTTTGCAAAGTAACGAAAATGCCAAGTATTAAAAGTTGCAAAAGCGTGTACATGTTCGTAATCTCGTGGTTATATTACAACGTTTATGAGCCAATAACTATTGCAGCCGATGTAGGTGCATCTTTAATTATTAGTTATTTTATGTGTAGTAATTTATAAATTATAGTTGACTTTGACATTATTAAAATTGTATTAAAAAATAATAATAAATTATGAATTATGGTGGGCGACTGCAATATTGTTATTGGGATGTAAGAAATTTTTTAAAAATTAAAAAGAATAAGAAATAAAAAATATGACCAATCGGAAAAGGAGAAGATATTCTCTGCTCTTATTGGTGGATATTTTCTATTTCTTATTGCCTGTTGCCTGGCATTGTGTATGGGGCTTAAATGATAAGATGAGTTCGTTCGGAAAAACGTTGATAAATAAGGTCAAAGCGCTAAAAGGATAATTCTTGAACGTACCTTATGTATAATACTTTTTTACGTATAATACATGTATTATCGCCCTTATATATTTTTTCTTTGTTTGCAAAGTGTCTCCAACGTTATAAATGACCACAGCCACTCACATTGATTGACGCCTAAAGTAACAAGCAACGATGAAAGAGCTTCATTTTGAATTAGCATTTTTCGAAAATTCGAATGTTTAAAATTCATTATACTTATTTAAATACACATAATTGTATTAAACAAGTAAAAACACAAGATTAATTATAATACGTTAAATTTAATAGATCAATTTAAAAATACAATCGTATAATTAATCGTATAATTTTAGAGAAACTGTATTAGTTTTATAAAATACAGTATAATACCATCACCATCATTCAGATATTAGAAAAGTTTTAAAAAGAGAATATTTAAAGAATTAAAAGATATCTTACTATATATTAATTTGTATTTAACATATATATGTATACTGCAGGAGACTTGCGATCTTCTTATCTACACTTTTTTTAACTCGTTGGAGAATTGCCAGATACATCGGTCGCAGTTAATAAATCTCGTAATTTGCTTATCGTCAAGGCTTGTATTTCTCGGAACGATAATATGATATCATATTCTCTTTCAAGAATCTGCTTGATCTCTGTGTAGCCTAGCGAATCAATGCCGAGCTTATCGAAGGTGTCATTGAAACTCATCGAATAGACATTTTCAAAACCAAGGATACTGGCAATGACTTCAACAAAATTAACTTTGCCATCGTTCACGGATTTGTGCTTTACGGCTATCACTGTGGATGCCAATACAGGATACGATTCCCGAAGAAAAATGTCCATGGTTGCAAGACAGCTGCTCATACGTTGTGGTAAAATACCTTCATTAATGTTTTTATTTGTTATCGTATCTGTAAAAAATAAGAGTATCGTAGAATGATATCGAATATGATAAATGATTATTACTTTATCTAGCCAAAACATTTTATTTATTCAAACATTTATTTTGTTATCTTTTTTTAAAGATAACATTATTTAGTTTGTAATTATCTTATATAAATAATTCATACTCTCTAATTCTTATACTTTAATGTATTTATATCTTTCTTGCAATAAAAAGTTGTTTTTATTTATGTTTGTATTAATAAAAAACATCATCTCATCATTAATAAAAACATAATATAATATATAATTATTTTCTTCAAAGAGTCTCGTGCAAACTATTGTGTATATTTTTATTAAAGGTATTTTTATATAGGTAGGAGTTTATATAGAATCATAAGAAGCAATCCAAAAAGTGATCGAAAGAAATAGAAAACTAAGTCTCACCTATATACAATCCAACGTCTCCTATAATACCCCATTGAATAGCGAGACCGGGCAAACCAGCGGCATTTCTCTGCTCCATCATCCTCTCCATGGCCGAATTTGCGAGACCATAATTGGATTGACCCAGATTGCCACGGCCGCAGGATATGGACGAGAAGACGACGAAAAAATCTAACGACGGACAGAACTTTCTCGATGCCATGTCCAGATTCTTCGTAACCTCGACTTTTGGCAAATTTACAGCCTCGAAAATCGGCCACCTGCAAGTTCTCGAACAAGGCGTCGTGCAACACAACGGCCAGATTAAATATACCGCCTACCGGAGCCAACCGGTTACTCTCCTCGATCAAATTTAGGGCGCCAGAAGGCGTCGTCACGTCCGCCGTGGAAATGACGACTTTGATGCCACTCTCGCGCCAACGTTGTATCCGCAACATCTGGTATCCGGTGCGTATGCCGGTTTGAGACACAAGAATGATGATTTTAGCGCCGCGAGCGACCATCCAGTTGGCTAGTTCTAGACCGAAGCCACCGAGACCTCCGATTAGCACATACGACTTCTCCGGATGCATGTAGGAGCGCGATACGGTCGTCATCATCTTCGACATCGGCATCATGTGTTTTTGCGGTTCTTCGTGTCGAATATTCAACAGTACCTTACCGATATGCTGGCCCGTCATCATAAATTTAAATCCCTCCTCGAGCTTTTGCTTCGAAAATACGGTCGTCGGTAATGGACGCACTACGCTTTTCGCGATTCCCTCTGTCATCAGTTTAATCGTTTTTCGTTTGTCTTCGCTTTCGTCAAACAGCGTCTCCAGAAATATACCGTGGAAGGAAATGTTCTTTAAAAATACCGACATATCTACACAATTGCCATTCAACATGTCGTGTTTCCCGATCTCAAGGAAACGACCGTTCTTCGCGAGGCACCGCATACTAGGCGTGCAGTTTCTCTCCAATTAGCGAGTTCAGTACCACATCAACTCCACGTCCTTGGGTCTGGTCGGAGATCAGATACTCAAAACTCGTATCTCGAGAATTACCAATATTCTTCTCGATCAATTGCGGAAAGGCTTTTTTGAGAAAAAGCTGTTGCTCCGGAGTGTCGACGGTGGTGAAGACTGTGCAGCCGGTGTGCAGAGCGATGGTGATCGCTGCTTGACCGATGCTGCCGGCGCCGCTATGAATTAACACGCTTTCGTCCGCCTTCAATTGACCCCGTACAAACAGAGCGTAGTAACTAGTGACGTAAGCGACCGGTATTGTCGCCGCCTGCTCCAACGTCCATCTGTCAGGCAGCTTCCAAAGAAAACCGGAATCTGGTAACACGGTGGTCATCAATCTTCTAGATTTGACTATACCCATCACTCTACAGCCGTTTGCGTCTCTTCCGGAGAATTCTAGTCCTAAGGCAGAGTCTTCTATATTAATCTCTACCGATGAAAGGGCGTCCGTTGGTTGTTTACTGATCGCCAGATTAATATTCCTGTTAATACAATAGTACAAAATTCATTTAGTTTGAAATTTAACAAGTATTTATTATATCATTGTGACAACATATGATCTCCGTTTATTATCAATCAAACAAGCAAAGAGTAACGTTCGCCGAAACTTACCTGAAGTTTAACGACGCATAGTATACACTGCAGAGTTTATCTAAATGTTTAGTCTGACCAGAAGTTAATGGACTTTGAATCCATTCTAGACTACTCAAATCTCCGTGAGTCCGTGCACTCACATAGGCGTGCTCCACTTGCACGTTGTTAGGCTGATGTAATTGTAAGTGCCGATAACTGCCCCATTGACCTGCCTTCAAAACATTAGCCATTAATTCCTTTTCTAGTTGCTGCGCGTAAAACTGGGAGGATAAGTCAAATTTGGGAGCGTTGCTGTCTTGGATAAAGATATAACGCACGTTTGCGATCTCGCGCCGGATACAAGTCATAAATCCAACTAGACCTGCAAATAAAAAGAGATAAGATGTTAATTTGCTGATTAGATGATTGAGAATAAAGTTCGAAAAAAAAGATAATCGTTAGATAAATATTTTTAAAAATTAGTTTTTTAAAATCATTTAAAGAAATATATATATAAGCATGTTTGTTTATAATTTTACCAAATAATTCTTCGCCTTGGGATACAAAAAGAATTTCTTGATTATTGCTGTCGTATTTCTTCAACACAGCTTTTGCATTTTCCAACCATGAGAAATTCTTTTCTGTGATCTGTATTACGATTGATTCTCGTTTCTCCTTTCGTTTCTTTAACAAGATGTAACTCTTTCCCGAGGTGTCGATTTGTTTACTGACCAATATCAGATTCGCTTTCTTCAGCGCAGTGTTCAAGTCGAGTTGTGTGGCAGTCTCTTTCAGAAGAATAAAGCAACTGGAATTTAAGGCACTTGCTAGGTTTTTAAGAACGGTGTAAGATTGGCTAGAAAGAACTTCCGCTGCTACGATGAGATGCATATTTGGACCTAAAAATGCATCGTTTGCATCCCATTTCACTAAGTTAACGTTTATCTCATTGAAAATTGTCGCGTAATCATCAATTGCGGAATTGACGGCCACTTGTAGGTCAATCTAAAACAAAGGAAGTGACATGTTTACACGCACTTAGAACATGTTCAAAGAAAAAGGTTTATGATATATGTAATAAAATTTTGTCTTATAAAAATTAATGACATTAAAATTCTATAGCAAGTTACAACCGTCTCGCGCGGAATTCGCAGCGAATATCAATTCGTCGCGTAAGGAGAAACGTCTCCTGCGGAATATCGGTTCCCTTCGGCGCGATCTCTCCGTCCGATCACAAAAAAAAATTATAATAAAAAAAAAATAAAAAAGAAAACTAAAATCTCGATTTAGTTGGGCGCTAGGTGCGGCAGCCGCACCGTCTCTCAATTAATAAATTCGCGGGACGCTAAGTCTTGATGTACTCGGACTTATTGTCCCAGCCCTCTCGCGGGCGTCAATCACGGGAGAGAGAGAGATCGCGACGGCAGCTTTCCCGCTCGGCTAGCCTCTGTACGGGTAAGGGTTCGGGTGCGTGGTGGCGAGAAAATCACCCGAGGAATTAAAGTTAATAAAACATATATTTAAATTTTGTTCATAAGACACATGAGTATACAATATACAGAAATAAGCGGCGTGCACAGACGCACGATTGAGAGTTTGGTGAGGCAATACGACCGGTGGTTCGCCGGGCCGAGTTATGAATAATATTTAACTAATTCGCGGCAACGAGGTAGTGTCTCCAATAACAAAAAAAATTGATTAATTAAATCGGCGATGCACCACCGGGTATATTACTCCACGCCGCGGGCGCGTGATCCGCGCGGTATGCGCGACAACAAAGGGGCCGGCGTAAGGGCGCACCGCGTGCGCCGTACATAAATTCCATACACAAAATTAAACATAATCACGCCTTTTCTTTTAAGACAACATCAATACTTTAATGAGCCCGAAAGCGTTTATGAGCTCCCCGATTTTGCGCCTCGAACAATATTCGGCAACGCGTAAATCGCGGTAATTTTCGCGCGACAATGTTACGCGCGAAGACTGTCCACGCGGGAGAGAGAATATGCGGAAACGCAAGAGAGTGGATGGGTCGTAGTTTCTCCCAATAGAGTTTCGTTACGTTAATACCGCGACTCGACAATAAAACTATTTCGGGACCCATCCACCCTGCTATCTTCATTCGGCAACAGCAGGATGACCACGTCGTCTCACCAGTCCTGTAACGATCCTTATCGTCCTCTCCTCTCTCGCTCTCTCTAAGTCGCGCTTCCGTCTCGGGACCTCCACTCTCTTCGGGCGCTCGTTAGACAGTGCCGAACCGGGGCCCTCAGGAGACACGTCGGTGACCCAATTACCTAGATAGGCCACTCGCGGCGCTATCAGGTCGGCCGCGCGCGCGGCCTCGGTGATCCTTGCGGCCGCGCGCTTAATTATCCTTACCCGCGGAGTCCTGATCCGCGGGTTGCTCTTCGTAGGCGGTCGTCGCGGCAGCGTACGGCAGGGCCGCTCCTTGCTCTCCTTCGGGATTCCGGATGTCCCGGGGGCGGCAGCTCTCCTGCCGGCGCTCCGTATGCGGGGACTCGGGTGCTTGTTGCACCCGAGTGGCCATCCCCTGCTCGCTCCTGGAAGGTACAAATTTTTACGGCAGTGGCACCTACTCCGTTGTCGGATGTTCGGTGAAGAAATTTTGAATCTTGGGCTTACCGGGCGTGTCCCTGACGAAGGGGGTCCCCGTCGTCCTGCTTCCTATGCCTTTCCTATTTCTCCTCCAGGGTTTCTCTCTCGGCTGAGACTCGTCGCACATCCTGTCTGCCGCCGAAATAATCCTAACTCTCAACAAAAAAAAAATATACAAAAACGCGTAGCAGCGGGATCGCGTCCGGTCCCGCGCTTTTCGCACGCACGCTCTCTCTCTCTCTCTCTCTCTCTCTCTCTCTCTCGCTGTCTCGGGAGAGCAGAGGTCCCGTGCCCTCCCCCGATCGGGCCATTCAGCCCTTGTGACGAACAATTTCAATTTGTCACGTCACAAAGTATATTTACGTTAACTAATGGTTCTCCATCAAAAATATCGAGTATAAGTGGCGCCAAGAGGCTTTTTGCGTCTCGATCGTTCGCTACTTCCATGGCCTTGATCCTCGACGTCGTTATGTTCTCACAGGCAATTTGCAATAGCACAGTGAGTGCGTGCAGCTTTCCTCTCGCTGAATCTTCCAAGACCAGGCTGTGCGGATTTTCGTATGGCACGTAAACGTAACGTTCGTACTTGGGCTTGATTTGAATCTGCTGTCGCTGAGATGTAGTAAATTTCATCCCTCTAATCTCGATACCCCCCGATTTGACGACTTCGATGTTTTTATAGTGATATATCGATAATCCAGCATCTTTCGGTAACTCATCGGTCAATCGTTTGTGAAGCACAGGATCAATCACGGCGTAGCGGAACTTCGAGCCATACACCAATCTCCGATCGATGGACAATAATTTAAACTGAAACATGCTATCCATGTACGAGGACCATTCATTGAACCAATGTAATTCGCCGACAGTGATGGAATTGTCACAGGATTTGATCCCCTTGAAAATACCGCTGTATTTGTATCCACGCAATCTAAATTCCTTATAAACGTCCTCGGTGTTCAATACAAATCCATCGGGTGGCATCGGAAGCAGCGGCAGGTCCAGCTGATCCTTCTCGGTAGCTTCGGCAAGGCCAATGTTTCCGCTAACGACGATCGAATCGGCTTCCCGGACTTCGAAGTCGCCCTTTCTCTTAAGAATATTTACCGAGAACTTGATCGTTTTCTTTGTCGGGATGAAAGTAATGCGCTGCAACCACACGTTTTTGAAGATTACTGGCAGTTGTTCAAAATTGGTGTCATGTAGTTTCGCGAAGAGTTTCCAAACCATCACAAGGAAGCCGGCGCCCGGGAAAACATATCGCCCGTCGATTTTGTGTTCCATTAGATATGCGTCCGTTTCTCTCGACAGATTTACTTCTACAATATGTTCTCCAGACAATTGTTTTGACTTCTGAGTAAAAGTGGGTACCTCCCATTTGGTGGAATGGTCCCATTTGATCAGAGGTCCGATCATCGGTGTTCCACGACTAACGGGAAAACTGATCGGTGGATATAGTTTGGAGATATCAGGTTGCGCTCCAGCCGTGTACAGCTTTCCTATATTAGACAGTAGAAAGATCAAATTGTTTGAATAATTTTGATTTTGAAGACAGATGTTGGTAATTGTCAACGGTAGCGAACTATGCAGAATCGACTGCAACAGGCAATGCGGTCCAATCTCGATAATTATTGCGTCCTCTGGGATGTGCGCCATCGCTTCTTGGAAGAGCACAGGTGACACCAGATTGTTTATGAAATACTTCGATGAGCTGAATTGCGCGAGTGGGCTTTCCCATGCGGCCTTGGGTACCGAACTGGAGATCCATCTGTGAGATCTTTTCTTCGGGTTTGGTATAATCATGTCGAGCGAAGCACGGTATATTGATTCACTCGGAAGAATGTATTTGCTGTGGAAGGCGACGCCAGATGAGTCGATTATTTTAGCAAAGATTTCTTTGCTCTTTAGCTCTTCTACAAACTTCTTCACAGAAGCGACTGGACCAGAAATGGTGACCAAATTTGCAGAATTGTGACAAGCTGGAGTGATATCAGGTGGACACATCTCCTTGGCTTTCTCCCAAGTCAATGTGGCTACTGCCATAGCGCCTGGTTCTAAATTGGCATCTAGAGTCGACTTGCCTTTGTAATAAGCTGCCAAGATAGTTTGCTCTAGCGTAAACCCGCCGTCGGCATATGAACAGCACAATTCACCGAGGGAGTGTCCAATTATGCCGTCTGGTCGAATGCCTATAAGTGTTAACAAGTCGACTAGAGCGATCTGGATGGCCACGATTGATATCATAACAAGCATCACGTTCTCGTATGTCTCATCGGTGCTATTTAAGATGATATTCATTAAGTCGATATCATGATTCTTCAATATGTTTGCGCATTGCTGTAGACTATGTTGGCACGTTTTGATGTTGAGCAGTTCGCGGCCCATACCTGACCATTGAGAACCCATACCGGAAAATAAAAACCAAATAGAACGTTTGTTGCCATTATTCATTTTGACCATCTCGCGGGTACCACCATGAGCGAGTATCTCATAGCCGCGAACGTTGTGTCCCGCTATATTGTCCTGGTGCGCGGTATGCAGTAAAGCCAGAAACTCGTCGTCCTGTTGATGCTCATTCGCCTTGTCCAATAACACCTGTATAGCTTCCTTCGTGCGACCCGACACGGCTATCAGTTTTGGTAGTAGTGACTCTATGGTCTCTGGCACCGATGACACTTTTGTCTTTGGATTACTGCGCAAAATAACGTGCGAATTTGCGCCACCGGCGCCAAATGAATTGATACCCACGAGACCGCCATTCCATGGCGTGGCCTTGTCAATTACGCGAACACGTCCATCGATCAATGCGGGAATCTTCGGATTTGGAATAGAAAAGTGCAGATTCGCGGGGATCACGCCGGTTTCCATCGCAATCAGCACCTTGGCTAGCGCGCATATTCCGCTGGCGGCTTCTGAGTGGCCCATATTTGATTTAACCGAGCCGATCTGCAGCGGTGTCTTCCTGTTTTTGCAAAACAGTCTATCGATGGCACTTATTTCCTGCTGATCACCCGCTTGGGTACCGCTACCATGCGCCTCTATGTAAACTACATCTTCGAGATTGATACTCACTTTACTATACACTTCCTTCAACATCAAGTATTGAATGTCACTGCTTGGATACGTGAAACCCTCAGGTTTGTAGCCATCTGTGTTTATCGCCGTGTTTATCACCGTGGCGTACACTCTGCGTGCGTCCTTTAATTTCTGCAGAAATATTACGACCACTGCTTCAGCTCTCGCGTAACCATTGGCCATAATGTCGAATGATTTACACTTGCCATCTTTGGACAGTATATTCAATTGCTGAAAATGAAGACTAATAGCCGGATCGAGCACGAGATTCAATCCGCCGATGATCGCTGCGTCGCATTCACCCATATTCATCGCAAGAACCGCTTGATGCATAACAGTCAAAGCCGAGGAACAGGCTGTATCCAGCGAATAACTAGGTCCGATTAAATCAAAAACGTAAGAGATTCTGTTGGCAAGCATCCCTCTGCTACTTCCGAGATATCCATATCCTGCAAACAGATGAGTATTTTTTTTTTTTCACTTAAAAAAAAGGCTTTTTTTGCGGTGTGATTTTACGATGGAAATTTTCACGATAAATTTAACAAATGTATGTACCATTTGGATCTTTCTTCCAAAAATTACTCGCATCCGAAGTGGAAACACCGATGAACACGCCAGTACGCGATCCTTTTAGAGTTGAGGGATTGACGCCGGCATCAATTAACGCCTCGTATGACGCTTCTAGCATTATGCGAAGCTGCGGATCCATTGAGTGCGCTTGTTTAGGACGTATCTTGAAGAAAGAGGCGTCGAAATTACTAAGATCCTTGAGTTTGGCAAATCTGGATGGTATTCCGAGAATGCCCGGTGTCCAACGTCGCTCGTCCTCGGTAACCATGTCTAATCCTTTCATTAAATTCTCCTTAAACTCCTCAATGTTTGAGGACTCAGGTAGACGACCTGGAAAAAATATGAATGTATCTCATTTCTATAATGAAATTGATTATACCGCGGTCGACATAATCGGTATAATTACCTGAAATGCCTGTAATGACGATGTCACTTTCCATTTTTGTAGCCATCTTGCTCGTTGAATAATTCGATTTTCCTCTATCTGGCTAGAATAAATTTTGTGTTTAAAAATTTAAACACACAATCGTATTAAAACTGAATTGCGTCCACTACAGCTTTACTTTTATTGAAGCGACCATGTATGATATTTAAAAAAAATAAAAGAAATAAAAATAAAGAGTGTGCACAATGAATAATTACATTATGTTTGCCAAAAAATTAATTGATTTTTAACAATTTTGTATTAATTTTCTTAGAACAAGAAAAACTTACTTTGCTGAAAGAAAACGATTCGATTCAAACAGGAAGAGGTCTGTCTCTGCTACACTGTTTCTAATCTTCTAATCTAACAAATAATAGTCCTTTAGGTCCGCCAGTAATAATTAATAAAAATATTTCTGAAAGAATTGGTATGCCATTTTGGTCGACTTTTCTCATTGAGAAAAGATTTTTTCTAATCTAATCTTCTAATCTTCTAATCTTTGATTTGCTAATTCTTCAACGAAGGCTGATTGATAAGTGTTTCATATACTGGGTAAGTTATTTTAATCAACACATATAAATATTTCGTATAGTAAGCAAGATGGAAAAAATGTCCCAAACAAAAGTTTTCTGACTATGAGGGGGACATAAGATGGTGTCATTGATTTGAACTGAACATTTTACAAGATATTTTACATTTTAGGCCAAAAAATTGTAAAAAACTTTAAACTTTTATAATTTTAAAAGTACTCCATCAAACAACACTTTATTATAGGATTTGAAAAGCTCTTTAGATAAGCTATAAGAATATGTAATGAAAAATAACAGGTTCCATTTAAGAAATTGCAGGTGACCTTTAAATGATTATACAAGGTCAAATCAATAACACCATTTTATGTGCCCCTCATAGTCAAGAAACTTTTGTTCGAAACACTTTTTTCCATCTTGCTTACTATACGAGATATTTACGTGCGTTGATTAAAATGGCTTATCCTGCATATACAGTACCGGCCAAAATTATATCACCTTTTGATTTTTCAGCATAATATGTTTTAAAGTGAATGGATCTCTATAAAATTATAACATGTTTTAAAAGTTGATATAACATTGAATTATAATTCAATATATGTTATATCGTCCTTCAAAACATGTTATTATTCGAGTAGAGATCCATGCACTTTAAAGCAAGTTATGCTGAAAAATCAAAAGGTGATATAATTTTGAGTACATATATTTAAGACAAATTTTATAAACAGTTATGCAGAGAGTACCAAATGTATATATATACGTTTTGATAGGGTTGCGTCTCTCTTTTATATAATTCTTATGTTGTCCTCACTTTATCGTTGATGTCAGAAATGGTGATTTACAGGTTTTTCATATACTTATATATAAATAAATTGTATACATTACGAAAGAGGAAAAATTGATATTATTATTCTCAACAATATAATTATAATAAAAAAAGTTAATTATGGTAGTCTTGTAAATATTCTGACATTATATACAAGATATATGGTAGTTTTGTCATCCAAAATTAATCATAATGGCGAAAGATGTTCGATGCACATAATGTAAAGGACAAAATTTTAACCTTTAATGTTCTTGAATTCGTATATATTCTTGAACTTTTAAAAAAGTTGGAGGACACTCTCAATTTATTTATATTTATATTACCTTGTTAAATTCTTAATTTGTATACGCTGGCTTAAAGGCGTTTGTTTATCAACATTATTATAGATATAGCAGAGAAAAGTATAGAATCGAAGGGATCTGAATAGCTCAGATGGAAGAGCAGTCGCCTGGCAAGCGAAAGGTCTCGGGTTCGATTCCCGATTCAACGACTTTCGGATCTATATTTTTCTCTTGCATTTATTTCCTTAAGGGGGGGAACAGGGGATGTATGGAATTAAATCTCTTGTAGAGATTATTCCAATTTTAATCTTGGCCGTGTCCAAGTAAAATTTAGTGCCTTGTGCACAGGTTTTTAATCCTAACGAAAAAATTTAGTTTCGTTGGGATAACGCACTGTCATCCGCGATTTGGCTTTTATTGCCTGTTCGACACTCTCAATTTATTTATATTTATATTACAGAGCCTTGTTAAATTCTTAATTTGTAAAATTAATCAATTAAATGTTGTATAAAATTTATAATAAATGGTATTGTGTCACTTGATTCTATAGATTTTATTTCTTTTATATAATTCAAGTTATCCCCCGCCTCCTATTACATAACAAAATTTATTTTATAATTTATTTCTCAACGATATAATTAGCAATTCCTTCTTCTTACGTCAAACATATATATTTATTATGTCTTCTACTAAATATCTCATGTCATAAATTATATATAATATTCAAGATATAAAATTTTTATTAAAATAAAATAAATTTTGTTATTGTGCAATAATAGCAGTTCCAATTAATACTAATAATAGTTTAATTAATATGTGAATAAAATCCCACTGCATATTATCGTTGAGAAATAAATTATAAAATAAATTTTGTTATGTAATAGGAGGCGGGGGATAACTTGAATTATATAAAAGAAATAAAATCTATAGAATCAAGTGACACAATACCTTTGTCTACAATGACGCAGTATGGCCTGCGTATATTTAATACTTATGTTAATAAAAAAATAATTTATGTCTTATGTAATAAAAAAATAATTTTTGTATTTTTTTTTTTAGAAGTGAAGTTTGCGATTTGGAATTATAAATTCTATACATATATAATTATATATAAAATATTAGAATATAATTATATGAATTTTTTTCCAGGCAGCCTTAATTATAAGTTTTTCTAAAATAAAGTTATAAAATAAATCAAATTCTTTATTAATATGTATTACAGAAAAAAATAAAAACAATTGTTGTCTAAACACGTAGGTATTTTGTCCATGAAATTAATGTAAACATAAAAAACATCATTGGCCAATGATCTTCAGAAAGTATCAACTAATAATAATAGAATCGTATATCGGTGAGTCTTATTAATTTTTACTTAAATTTTGGGTAATAATTTTGTGAAAATTCTCCGATTTTGCCGATATATGTGTGTACATATTTTTATGTGTGAAACACGCATTTGTAAATTAAGAACCGCCAGAAAAATTATATAAAAAATAACATTGTTTAAGAGAAATATGATTTAAAAATTAAAATTTTAATTTTTTATATATAAAATATAAACTCCATAAGAAAATATATATATTCCACTTCTAAAGTGTGGCTGTAATGTGCAATTAATATACAAACAATCTTTTTATGCGATAAATATATACAGTGTATTATCTATGTATATTTTACTGTAGGATAATATTAAATTCAGTTAATTTTTTTTATTTACAGTATAAATATCGCAAATGCGAACAATTTATCAGAGGTTTCTTGCTACGCAATATTTTACTTCTATATTTAATGTAATTAAATATAAAAAGAATCTGAATAGACTGTAACAATAATCGTTATTGCATTACAGTTTTAATTTAAAAATGTATTGCATATTGAAAAACGATGATACTTTATATTTTATGCTTTAAATTATGATCGTTTTTATTTATATTATGGTATTTAAGATGCAATCAGATCTTTGAGAATTCTCTGATAATTTCTGAAAAAAAAACATTTATTATTGCCCATAGAAAAGATTATTTTTGTATATTATACTAATAATATTAATTACAGCCATATACATTACAAGTAGAATATTTTTTTCAAAAATAAAGTTGTCATATATATATAATACTAGCTTTTCGGACCGCGCTTCGCGCGGTCCTCAAAGCCTTTCTATTCGGACCGCGCTTCGCGCGGTCCTCATATAGCCTATATTAAATCCGTTTTAACACAAAAAATTAATTCTTTTTTTGTATTACCGCGAACTACTTCCACATTTGTTGTCCGATTTTCACGAAATTTATATCAAAATAAATGTTTAAATTTTTTTTGGGTGGGTGCGTGGGTGGATAAATAAAGTGATAAAAATTTGTTAAAATCATATAGTAGCCATCCCGGACAAAATTTGAGTACAAATTTCGAAAAAGTCTGTGAATAAATGTTTGAATGCGTGGGTGGATGCATGAGTGGGATAAAACTTAAAAGAACCACACAGCAGCTTTCTCAGAAAAATTTGCAACCTTTTTGTACCAATTTCGTGAAAATTGGTCCATAAATGCGCATGCGTGTGGGTGAATGCGTGGGTGGAGGTGTAACACTTGAAAAAACCACATCGTCGCCATCTCCAAAAAATTTGCAACATTTTGGTACCAATTTTTACAAAAATCCGTTCATAAATATGCGATTGCGTGGGTGGATGCGTGGGTGGGAGCGTAAACTTAAAAAACCCACACAACAGCTTTCTCAGAAAAATTTGCAACATTTTTGTACCAATTTCGTGAAAATTGGTCCATAAATGCGCATGCGCGTGGGTGGGTGCGTGGGTGGAGGTGTAACACTTGAAAAAACCGCATCGTCGCCATCTCCAAAAAATTTGCAACAATTTGGTACCGATTTAAAAAAAATCGGTTCATAAATATGCGATTGCGTGGATGATTGCGTGGGTGGAGGCGTAAACTTAAAAAAATAAAACACCAGTTTCCTCAGAAAAATTTGCAACATTTTGGTACTAATTTCGTGAAAATTGGTCCATAAATGCGCATGCGTGTGGGTGGATGCGTGGGTGGAGGTGTTACACTTAAAAAAACCGCATCGTCGCTATCTCCAAAAATTTTGCAACATTTTGATACCATGTGTTCAGAAATATTGCAAAAAAAAATTTTTTTCGCAAAAACATACCCTCCTCTGAAGAAAAAAAATAAAAATAAAAAAATTAAAAAAAAAAACCCACAGCAGCCACCCCCGAAAAATTTGCAACATTTTGGTACCAATTTCGAGACAATCGGTCCACAAATGCGGAAGTAGTTCGGGCACAGACAGACAGACAGACAGACGGACGGTGCTTATATATATAGATATTTCTATATAAAAAGACATAATATTAAGTAAAAAGAAAAACTTTGCGACTTACCATGTAGCTGGTTAAATTGCTACTGAGCAGACTGACAACTAATAATAATATATGTTGATATAGTTAGAAATCAGAATTTTACGTCATAGCCTAAAAAATATTATAAAAACAGCAAAAGATAATTATATTCAGAATACTTAAATATGTAAAACAGCATAACACAACTTCTAAGATTCTTATCTTATAAATTTTGTTTCAAAAAAACTTTTTTTTGCATTACTTCTTATGTATACATATATGATTTTATAATCTTTTATAATTACATCACATAGCTGCATATTGATTATTATTATTCTTAATTAATATTTTTTTCCTCACAAAAATATTTTTTATAAGAAATAATATAATTATATTTTGGAATAATAATTTTAAATAATATCAGTATTATATAATTATTTTAATAATTTGTTCGTATGTTAAATATGAAATTTATAAATCATTATACTAGACATTTTATTGCATAATTTTTATAGACAGACGATATTAACAGCAAAATAAATTTATACAGATAATCGCAACAACATTTTGCTTTTACATTAATATGTAAATCATATACATAATAAGATAATAATACACATTTTTATATTTTACGTTTTTTATTTGAATTTAATTCAAAATTAAAATAATTTCATATCCTCTTTAAAATTATTTTTATATCTCTTTTAATGCACTCATTAAATATTTGACTCGTCCTTGTCAATTTTGCTCGCCATATAATTAGTAATTAGACATTGATAATGAAATGATAGAAAATGATAAAGCTCAGTTCTGAATGACGAGAAATAATTGAAACCTATTATAATAAAAAATTGTTCATATAAGTCATTATTATTTTTCGTTAGAATTCCGAAACCTATAACCATCAAATTGTTTTCATTTTTCGTCAGTTTCTCAAATTCTGTTATCAAATTATGTGGCGACACAATAATAATTCGATGAATTAAAATAATATCACATAAAAATAATTCGGTGAATGAAAATTATGTCGAGGCATAATAAGAATTCGAAATTATTATTATGTCGCGATATAATTTTTACTTATCGAAATTTTATTTTGTGGCGACATAATAATATATAATTCGATTAATTATAATTATATCGCGATATACAGATATTTCGGTGAATTAAAATTATGCTGCAACTATTTTTCTTATTTAATAAAAGGTAGTATGCAATGTAATGAAGGTTTGACAAAGTAAAAGGAATAAATATATTTATTCAATGAAGAATTTTTTTACATTAAATGTTGGTATTGGCCACCATTCGCTTCCAAACATTTGATTGCCCTGTACGCAACGCTTTCTGTGGCATTCTTTATATGCCGCCGCTGTACGGTAGCAAACGCTCTTTGTATTCGTTCTTCTAATTCGTCCTGCGTTTCTATGCGGTTAAAATAAATTTTCTCTTTCTGCGCACCCCACAAGAAAAAATCACAAGGATTCAAATCTGGTGATCTTGGTGGCCATTGCCAGAAAGGTGCTCCACGACCCATCTAATTATTTCCATACGTATTATTTAAGTATTCTCGGACAGGTGTTGTTATAGTTAAAACAATAAAATTAATAATTAATTAAAATTAAATAATTAATTAAAACAATTTTAGAACCAGTAATTAATGATATTTATAAAAAGTTTCAATTAGAAAATTAAATTAATACAAAAATCATTTATGCAAAATAAAAATCGATTGAAAAGTATATTTGAATAAATAAAAAATTGTTGTTATTGCATTGATGTACGATATATTATGCACTTTTTGCATGCAATTTTTATTCAAACATAATTTTAATCTACGAAAAAACAATATTTATCCGTATAAAATAAAACTTCTTTAAAACTAAAAATTGCGAAAATACAAACATTGAAATAATAGCAAAGCGTCATGTGTTTATTAAAAATCAGAAGTTTAGAAACTCTCAGAAGCTAGTATTTTAATCTACGAAAAAGCCGCTTTTCGGACCGCAAAGCGCGGTCCGAAAAGCTAGTGATATATAAGATATAATTTTTTAAAAGGATTTGAATTTAGAACGCGATGAACAACAAATTGTTAAAAATATCACACACATATGTGTGTGTGGCCGTGCGTGTATTATATGCTGAAACATTCTTATAAAATATATTACCTGATTTTGTAAAAAATATACCATCATTAATTTAATCGGTGATTAATATAAAATAATAAAAAATAATTGTATTTATACCAATTATTTAAATGTAATATTTGAAAAAAATTATCAGAAGTTTTTTTGTCGAAATAGCCCAAAAACTTTTATCATGTTATAATCATTTAAATCATACAAATGTAAGAAATTAAAAATATTTATAATATTAAAATCTTTGTAAAAAAAAATAGATATACATATAAATTATTATATTGATTGAGTATTAATTCCAAAGCTACTTTTTAAACTATAGACTTAAATTTTTGATTCGTTTGTTTTCAACAAAAGTCGGTCTATAATTTCCCACTTGTCTTCTAAAAGTAGATGTATAGCTTTCCACTTGTCTGTTATTACTTGTTTCAAGCAATTCTTCATGGGCTCGAAATAATTGGAAATTTCGTTGCTGTATCTCATTTCAAAAGCTATTAACCAGCTAATTTCCATTAAAAGAATTTGTTCATCCTCCTCCAAATCGGATGGCTATTCTATATTCCTGAATTGAACATATTTGCGAGCAAATATTAATAGATGTTCCAAGGCGCAAAGTTGACAAGTACAAGTGGATTCGGATGATATAATTTTCCAGTTTTTCAAATAATTCAAAAGTTCTTCCTCTTCCACGAATGAAAATCTTATAATTTGATCTTCTATTCTCTTGTCATATCTATGTCATATCTATAATTATTAAAACCTTGAATAAGAGCGTTGTTCACTTCAGCGGTCAATTTATTTAAATGAATCCTATAACGGTTTGAAACACTCTCACATGTTAGACTTTTTTCAAATATATCTTTTAATGCAGTACGCACGTTTTCTCTGTCATACTCAAACTTTTGTTTACGTTTATTAATATTTATTTTTAGCTATAAAATTACACAGAAGAGTTCATATTTTTCTGCCACATGTTTCACAGGTAAACCTGTATACTCGACTTCCATCGCTGCTCTCTCGAGCTTTTCAGTTAATTCGAGATGTCCCGCTATTATTATTCTTCTATCGAACACTTTCAAAGTTCTTAACTAGTAAAATGACCTACGAAAAGAAGCAAGAAACAAAAAATTAATGCATGTTGCGCAATTAATTATGTAAAGATAATAAGACGATAAAATGACTTTCATCTCGCGATGTTTCAATCTTTTGTAAAAACAATAATTATAGAAACTGAATAATAATTAATAGATAAATTATGCTGTACTTTGCATTATTTGAAATAAAAAATCTTTAAAAAATTGAAGAAAAAATGAATTATTGGACGATAATATACTTACAAAATAAAACAAGTAGCAAATATTGCTAAATAAATTTTTCACGACGAAATTGATGGGATAGATATCTTAATCTAGTTAATATACAAAGTGATTAAAGCACAATGTCAGATACTGATTAAATTCGAAGTTCTAAATATTGTATTATATAAGAAAAATAAATAGAGGTTTAAAATTAAAAGTCAATTTTGTTAAGCAACACATTATGTATGTTTTTCTTATATTCTAAAGAAATCTGTATCTTTTCTTTCGCATATTTGATATTAATTTTAGTTCAATAAATATATATGTATATAAAAATTATTAATGATGAATTAATCTTTCGATCTTTCTTATGTGTAATTTATTTAAAAATGGACTCAATATCAGTAAAAATTGATTTAAAATTAAAATAGTAATTGTTAAGATGCAGATGAAAAATTAATTCTATATATATTATATATATATATATATATATATATATATATATTCTATAAATATTAATTCCATTATTTTATAAATATATGTATATATGTAACCAAAGTTGCTGATATACTCATATTTCGAATATCGAATAAAAAATATTCAATAAATAGTATTATAGAAATCATAGAATAATATGAACATACATAATATTGCAGATAAAAATTCTTAAGGTTCGCCAATAATAATTAATAAAAATCTTTTCTCAATGGTAAAAGTCGACCAAACTGGCAATTATTTATTGTAGATAATTAGTTAAAATACAACGTTTCGGCTGTCATTGCAGCATTTTTCAAGTAAATCTATAAAAAGTTACATAAAAATAATTATAATTTTAATACATTTATCGCAACGATTAATTATAAATTCCTAAACAAAAAAATGTTACGTACCAAAAGTAAATGCAAAATAAATTAATACAGTAAATCAAATTCACTGCATACCTCCGACAACATTTACCATTGTTTTAATGAACAATGTAAAATTGACTGAAGAAAGCAAGAAAGCATTAATCTACAGAAAGATACGGAGAATTTCAGTGGGATTTATGATCGTGTTCTTGATGCTATTTAAATTATTTTTATTTTTACCTATTTATTTATTTATTTGACTTTGTTATGAGGTTTTAGATTGCGAAAGACACATTAGTTTTGTCTCGATTTTTTAACGCGTAGTGACTAAGATTCTTGCTAACTGTTAATATCTTTTTATTTCTTGCTTACTTATGTCAATTTTACATTGTTCATTAAAACAATGGTAAATGTTGTCGGAGGTATGCAGTGAATTTGATTTACTGTATTAATTAATTTTGCATTTACTTTTGGTACGTAACATTTTTTTGTTTATGAATTTATAATTAATTGTTGCGATAAATGTATTAAAATTATAATTATTTTTATGTAACTTTTTATAGATTTTTACTTAAAAAGGGCTGTAATGACAGCCGAAACGTTGTATTTATCTAATTATCCACAATAAATGATTGCCAGTTTGGTCGACTTTTACCATTGAGGAAAGATTTTTATACATAATATCGTTTGATTATTCAGAGTAATTTAAATAATCTCTAAAAACTCACCTTTAAAAAAAGGTAAAAAAAGGCGACCAGTTAAGGGCACGCCATTAACAAAAATTATCCATTGCAAACCCATGTAGAATCCTATCCTATTGCAAACCCATGTAGAATCCTATGAAAAATTAATCATTGCAAACCCATGTAGAATCCTAGGCAAAATTAACCATTGCAAACCCATGTAGAATCGTACCCATTGCAAACCTATGTAGAATCCTATGAAAAATTAACCATTGCAAACTCATGTAGAATCCTATGAAAAATTAACCATTGCAAACCCATGTAGAATTGTATTAAAAATTATCCATTGCAAACTTATGTAGAATCCTACATTGCAAACCCATGTACAATAGAATTGTATGAAAAATTATCGATTATAAACCCATGTACAATCGTAACAAAAGTAATGAAATAAAAAAAAAATTGCGCCAAGTGAAAGTAGAAACTTGTACCAGTGGAAAATTAAAGTTGCAGACATATATAGAGTCGTATAATGAATCAGTAAAAATTTAAATTTGCAAATGTAGAATCGTACCATAAAAAAACTTATCTTTTAAAAAAAAAGATAAACAAGATGCCAAGTCCATGCGCCATGTGAAAAAGAAATAAAAAAATTTTAGTTAAAAAAACTGGGCGCGCTGCTAAGTTTCAAAATTACAATGCACCTTAAAGTAACATTAATTAATTTAAACACAAAACATATTTTAACTGTAATGAGTTTGAAAGTAACAATTTAATTTTAATATTGTTAGAATATTATTTAGCAGCGCTCCCAGTTTTTTTAACTAAAATTTTTTTATTTCTTTTTCACATGGCGCATGGACTTGGCATCTTGTTTATCTTTTTTTTTTAAAGATAAGTTTTTTTATGGTACGATTCTACATTTGCAAATTTAAATTTTTACTGATTCATTATACGACTCTATATATGTCTGCAACTTTAATTTTCCACTGGTACAAGTTTCTACTTTCACTTGGCGCAATTTTTTTTTTATTTCATTACTTTTGTTACGATTGTACATGGGTTTATAATCGATAATTTTTCATACAATTCTATTGTACATGGGTTTGCAATGTAGGATTCTACATAAGTTTGCAATGGATAATTTTTAATACAATTCTACATGGGTTTGCAATGGTTAATTTTTCATAGGATTCTACATGAGTTTGCAATGGTTAATTTTTCATAGGATTCTACATAGGTTTGCAATGGGTACGATTCTACATGGGTTTGCAATGGTTAATTTTGCCTAGGATTCTACATGGGTTTGCAATGATTAATTTTTCATAGGATTCTACATGGGTTTGCAATAGGATAGGATTCTACATGGGTTTGCAATGGATAATTTTTGTTAATGGCGTGCCCTTAACTGGTCGCCTTTTTTTACCTTTTTTTAAAGGTGAGTTTTTAGAGATTATATCATTCATTTTTGTATATTTTTATGACCGGAATAGAACAATTATTAAACATGTTTATCTAAACTTCTTTGCTTAAAATGATGTGTACAATCATATCCTAGAATCCTGATCATTCCTCCTAAAGCACCCTATTTATATAAATTTACCCATATGTGTGTGTGTGTGTGTGTACTAATGTCGAGCATTTTTTATACATTTTCTATTAAATTTAGATAAAAGTTGCAGGATTTCGAAAAAGAAAAAGTTGACACAGACTTTTTCCTAAACGGCGATTTTCAAGGTTATTTAAAGGTCACTTATATTTTCAAAATAGAATTACCTTAATTTTTCTCATATAAATCGATTCCTCGCAATATTTACTATAAAAAGTTGTAAAGGTATAATTTTTACATAATCTTACATAAACTTCGAAATATTACAAATATTTTATTTTATGAAATATTTCAGTTTATGTAAAATTATGTTAACTATCTTTTAAATTATTCACTTTTAGCCATCTTACCCTTACAACCTTTTATAGTGAATATTGCAACAAATTGGTTTATATATATAATATATATATAACATCAGTTATTATTAATTGATGTTTACATTTATTTTTAGACTTACTAGAGCTCAAATGCTCCACATTTTTTGCAAAAACTGTTTATTCTACAGATTTCAAATATGCTTTTAAATGATGATTGAATATTTCCTTTTTTTAATTATTTTTATTATTATTTTTCAATCTCAATCAACTTTTATAACTTTATGCCAGCACGATACAAATACATGTGTCTTTATTTTTTTTATTATTTTCATTATTATTTTTCAATCTCAATCAACTTCTATAACCTTATGCCAGCAGGATACAAATACATGTATGTCTTTATTATTGTATCAACTCTTGTCTTTTCCATGTAACCATGTCTTCATAGTTTGAATTATCCCTTCATCTTCTCAATCTTTCGCAGAGATTTAATTAATTAAATACACTTCACACGAAATAAAGTTTGCTGGAAGATATACAGCAAACGATAACTGTAAAAACATGATTACGTGGAAAGAACAAGAGTTGGTACAGTAAAGGCAAGTAAGTAAGTACATGTAATGTATCGTATTGGCATAACGCTATATCCGCGGAGCAGATAATGTGGCTGTAGAGGTAGTCTGCAGTGCAGCTAATGTGGACGTAGATGTTGATTGAGATAATTGTCTAATATAAAATAGAATTTAAAAATTTAGTTTAAAAAGCTGTTGCATATATAAATAAAGTTTATTTTTTCTAAATTTGGAATATGTTTAATTAATTAATTTTTTAAGTCTATGTTTAATAAATTTTTTAAGTCTGTATTCAATAATTTTATTCATTTGATAAATACATGTATGTCTTTATTTTGATATGTTTAATATAATTAGAAATTCATTATTAATTAGATATGTAAACTATAAATTCATATATAATATTTGAAAATATATGTGAATATTTAAATTTTTATCTTCTCCTTCCTCTCCTTCAATCTCTTTAATATCAATATGTGTATGTGTGTACACGCGCGCACATTTGTACGTATTTATTTAATTATTGGATAGTTGAGAGTACTTAATTGATAAAAAATTATGACAATAATAATCCTTGTTTTTTTTTCTTATTATTTACTCAGATTTTTTTGTCTATCTTATAAGATAAACACTTTAGAGATTGAATATTTCAAGTAAACTAATTGTAAGTAAATTTCACATTAATGCATATAGATGTTTAATCATGAATGTACTAAATAAGTACACAAGACGAACAGTGAGTGAGTGAGTGAGAATGAGAGAGTGTGTGTGTGTGTGTGTGTGAGAAAGAGAGAGAGAGAGAGAGAGAGAGAGAGAGAGAGAGAGAGTTAGCTAACATAACCCCGCACGCTGCCGATATGGCGGAGCGCCACTATCGCCATCTGTTGTAAAACGTGCGAGATGGACAAAATTACCACTACATGCATCTTGCATGTGTTGTGTACGTGTGATATATGTGTGCGCATGTGTTGTATACGTGTGAATACGTGTAACACGATACTACTATGTATGCGTGGTCGATGATGATAATGACGGGGACGTTTCTTAATAGAAATTTTTCATATTTCGACTTTGCATTTATATATCTCTGCTTACAAATCACGTAGAGCAGAAATAAAGACACTTTTATTATATAATTCAAACTCAATCTATCGATTAAGTCTAGTATAAACTCGATTGCTTCAGCCATTTTTGAGGATTCGAAATATTATAAAGACTCAAATGTCCGACTCGCGTTAAGATACACGGTGTCTCCGCTACGCCCTTAACTGGTCGCGAGACACTACCGTGTCTCTTGATTTGCGAGAAAATTTATTTTAATTATTTCAGAAAGATATATAACTGCTCATAAATTACGTACATTTTCTTGAAAAGAATGTATTTTCATTAATCAATTGATTTACTTCATTATATTGTACACAAAAATATCACCAATTATAATATCGAAAAAAATATTTTATAAGATCTTTTATAGATTATGTGAAATTATATCAAATTAAAATATAAAATATTTCGCGCAAACCATTCACATTTTGGTTTTTCTAATCTGGAACTTAATTAATTTGCATATTAAGATAAACTTATTTTTACATAATCTACGAATAAATAAAATATTTAAAAGCAGGCACGTTTTTTTCAAGTATAATTTAATTATCTCTACAAATATTTAAAGTTTTATAAAAATCACATTAAAAGTTCATTTATTTTTGAGAAAAAATTTTGATTGTTAAATAATTAAATTAATTAAGCATTAAATATCATTTTCTTTATAAAATATAAGAACAATTTTTATCCAACTAATATATATATATGTATATCGGCCATTATTAAATAAATTTTTTCTCACGAAAAAACAGATTTAACGAACAATCTTAATATAGTTATATACAAACGATGACTGAAGCAGAATGTCAGATATTGACTAAATATTGTACTTTGTTAGAAAAATAAATAAAACTTTAAAAATCAAAGTCAATTTTGCCAAGCGACACATTATATGTTTCTTTGCATTTTTAAAGAATTCTGTATGTTTCTCTTTCGCATATATGATATTGATTTCAGGTCTACATATAACAATGTAAAAATTATTAATGATGAACTAAACTTTCGATCTCACCTATGTGTAATTTTTTAAAAATGGATTCAAGAAAAAATTTTTTTTAAAATCGAAATAATAATCGTTAAAAATAGAGATGGAATATTAATACTATAAACACACCATAAATATAAATTTTATAAATTCTATATATAAATATTTAATGCAATCAAATTGATTGATGCACACATACTTTGATTGTCGTTTAAGAAATATTCTGTAAATAGCATTATAGGAATCTTGGAATAATTATGAATATATGAATCATTTGATTATTCAGAATAATTTAAATTTGTTAGAGAATGTATTTAAATTATTATTAAAAGGTTTACATACATTAATATAATATATTTTGAATTGTTCTTTATTTTGATTGACGAAATTGAAAAATAACTAACATAATATAATAGCCTATTTTTAAACATAATAATCATGTAACATAGTAATTATAAAAATTAATGCATTGCTAACTATGAAACAAATGTTTTCGCCAAAACCAGAAACCTTCTCTAAATAATTATCCCTATGAATTAATAATACACATTTATTATAATACTATTGATCGTCAAAAAAAACTCTACATATGTAACATTTAGTCTTCAAAATAATTTTTATAATTCATTTGTGAGTAATTTTTCAAAACTTCCACATTAAATAATTTTGTATTTTCTAAGTTTTTAAAATAAAAATTCTTATATTAACATGCTGAAATTACAGTAATTAAAAAAAATATCTCAATAATTATGTGGAGATAATTAATATAGAGATTATCAATTAGATTTTCTCAAGATGGTGAGTTTAAGCACAATACATCGCATATAATATAATAAAAAAAAACTTCAAATCTCTCTTTACATTCTTTATATACTATAATTTTGTGCTTATTATCTACATTAACAAACTAATTATAAAAGCTATTTTCCTCATATGCAGATTTGACAATTAATCTATGTTATTTAAAAGAATATGATAAATGTCCTTTTGAAACAAATTAACGTTAGAAAACGAAATAAACATACAACTTTAAATAATATTACATATATGTATGTCAAAAATGACACAAAAACGTACAAATAAATATAAATTCGTTTTTATTATTATTATAAAAATTACTTACTATAATTACTTAATAAATTAATTGATTCATATTCTAAACATTTTCATATCATTATCATAGCATTTCAATATGACACATATTACATAATCATTTTGACATTTTGAGATGTAATGCGTTATAAAATCTAATATGAATATTTCATATATTAGTATGTTACTATATTATATATATATATATATATATATATATTTATAATAATTATATTTATTATTATATGTATATAATATATAATTAATAAAATAAATAAAATAGTATATAATATATTATTTATAATTTAATATATCCAAAATAATTCTTGTTTCTTATATAAGAAATTATAATTGGAGTATAGTAAACATCCAATTTTCAAATAATAATATCACATATATACATATATGTATATCATAAATAACAGCTATTATAACAATGTACAAATCAATATATTTTATCATTACTATTGCTAAATGCATTACTTATATTATTATCATTTCGATCATACAGACATGAAAAATTAATATTTATATAAAATATTCATACAAAAATTTTTGAAAACAACATACACATAAATTAAATTAATTGACTATATTGCTTCTATAATTCTAAAATATTTTTAATAATATAGATTTAAATTTCTAACGCTATAATTACCTCCTAAAATTTCATATGGACATTTCGTCAATGATTTAACTGATCAGTTAATATTTCTTTGCTACTTAAAATTTAATTAACTACTTAGCAAATTGACATATTTCAAACAAATCGACTTTGTAATTTCCTACTTGTCTGTTTGTTTCGTGCAATTTTTCATAGGCCAGAACGATCTGGAAATTTCTTCGCTGAATTTCATTTCAAAATTTATTAACCACTGAATTTCCACATCAGTAATTTTATTCGCTTCGAATTCAAATGGCAGCCCTATATTATTATGTTGGGCTAATCCGCGAACAAATGTTAATAGATGTTCCAATGCGCAAAGCTGACAAGTGCAAGTGGTTTTCGACGATGCACTTTTCCAGTTTATCAAATATTCCAAAAGTATTTCCTCTTGCACATATGTAAGTAACCTCGGGCCATGTGGGTCGTGTCTGTCATATTGGTAATTCTGAAGCCCTCGAAGACGGGCCGTCTTTACTTCAAACCATAACTTGTTAGTACAAACTTTGTAACAATTCGAAACACTGGCATATGTTAAACCTTTTTCAATAATATCTCTTACTGCACGTTTGATTTTTGGTCTTTTACCATCAAAGTTGCTTTTGCATCTTCTAATTTCTTTTTTTTTTGTATAAAATCTGGAACTCGAATCCACATACGTTTGCCACATAGTCTACAGGTAAATCCTTATGCTCGACTTCTCTAACTGCTAACCCGAGCTTATTTGTTAATGGGAGATGTTCCGCTATTTTTGTTCTCAGATCCATTTGATACAGTTAAAGAAATTACCTATGAAAAGAAGGAGAAAACGAAAAATATAAATGTATGTTGAGCAATTATGTAAAAGATTCGATATCGCAAAAATATAAAATTGATTTAGCTATTTTTATCTTAAGAAATCTCGATTTTTGTATAACCTGTTTAAAAAAAAACTATACTTGGAGAAATTGAATAATAAAATTAAAAGTTTTTATAAATAATAGTTAAATTTTTGGCATTATGTATAATAAAGAAAATTTTATTAGAAATAAAAAGTAAAGAGAATTATGATAACAGTGTACTTACAAAATAAAACAAGTAGCAAATTTTTTCTCACGCAAAATTGATGGAATGGATATCTCAATCAAATTAATATACAAAAATGACTAAAGCACAGTCAGATACTGACTAAATTCAAGGTTTCAAATGTTGTATTTTAGTAGGAAAATAAATAGAGTTACAAAATTCAAAGTCATTTGCGCCAAGCGACACATTGTGTGCTTTTCCTACATTTTTAAGAAATCTGAACCTTACAAAAATCTCTATATAAAAATGATTAATAATGAATAATCTTTCAATTTTTCTTATGTGTAATTTATCTAAAATTGGATTTAAGTAAAAATGTATTTAAAATTAAAATAGTAATCTGCGTAAATAGTAATTTGCGCGAAATCATAGAATAATATGAACATGTGTCGTTTGATTATTCAGAGTAATTTAAATTTGTGATAGAATTCACTTAAATTATTTTTAAAAGGTATATGATTGTTAGTAAATTTCAGACATTTTTTGAAAAAAACTATGTATTTTCTTCAATTGATTTTTCTTATTATTTTGTACATAAATATATTGCAAATTATATTACCGAAAAAATTATCTTATAAGATCTTTTACAGTTTATGTGAGATTATGTCAAATGAAAATATTAAATATCTCGCAAATTATTCACTTTTTGGCCATCCGGCTCTTATAACATTTTTGTGGAATATTAGAAAACGATTTATATAAATAAATAAAATAATTCTGCATAAAAAAATTAATTGTAGAACTTAATTAATTTGCTTAATACGATGAACTCTAATTTTTACATACTTTATAAGTAAATAAAACATTTAAAAGCAGGCATGTGTATTTTTCAAGTATAATTTATTTATCTTCACAAATATTAAAAGTTTTATAAAAGTCATATTAAAAGTTTATTTATAGTTACCAAAAAGTTCCCCCCGATGAGTTCTCACCTTGACGAAGTCTCGCGGCTGATGGGGGGGGGGGGGTCCGGGGCGGAAGGATATCACCCGTTCAGGGGTGTGACCGACTGGCCTGGGCCCCCTTGGCTCGTCCGGCTGCTGGGGCGGGTGGAGGGGCTTGAGGGGGCGCGCGGGGGCCGCTCGCTCAGGAGATGGCAACCGTGTGCGCCGGACAAAGAGGAACCTCCCCAAGCTAAAGTGTGTGCAACCGTGCTGAGGGCTGCATGGCGTAAGGGGAGTTACGTCACAAACGGTGCCTCTCGGATACCGGGCGACCTTCGAGAGTATCGAGCCAAGCCCTGGGCATTCGCGGCTCTGCCCAGGTGATACCGCGCGGCCGCGGTACTCGTGGGATCAAATATGAGTACAAGCCAAAATCAAAATGAAAACTTTTCGGAAGTCCTACAGGGCGTGGCCACCTTAGGTGACGAACGACCTGGAGGAGAAAGCCCGAGCAATTCGGGGGCGGAGCCAAATAAGGCCCAGCCACCAATCGCTAGGGTTCGTTATAGCGGAGCGGCAAGGCGACGCTATAAAAAACAGAAGCAGATGGAGGCGAAGGGGGAAGCTGAAAAGCCCACCTCGGAACTGACATCTGTTTCGACAGTTACTCCCAGGACGGGGGAGCGAGCTTCTTCTGGGGCGGTAAAGCGACTCAGATCGGAGCATAGCACACCCAGTCCTGCCAGTAACACTCAGTTGGGCAAAAGGCCGAAAGTCATAACTGATCAAAGGACTTTTGCCCAATTGACCTCCGGTCTTGTGAGGGTTGCCCTGGTTCCCTTGGCTTACCCTGACAAAAGACTGGAAAAAGACGAGGCATCGCTTCTGAAAGAAACGGTCAGAAGGCGTATCCTTTGCTTAGCAAGGGGTACCAAAGCGCCTACTTTCAGAGGCACCTCGGATAGGGACGGGGCAGTTGTTTTTAACTGCACGAACAGGGAAACTGAGGAGTGGCTTAGAAGCCTAACCTCAGAAATCAAGATCAATGGGATCGAACTGCGTGCACTGCGAGTCGATGAGCTCCCTAAGAGACATCGAATCGTAGTGCATGTTGAGGATCCCACAATACCTGTCAAGGAAGCGTTGGAGCTACTTGACAGGCAGAACGTAGGCATCCAGTCACCGGACTGGGTGATCGCGAAGGGTAGCGAAAGCAGGGACGCCACGAGCACCCACTTCGCTGCCCTTGTTGGGGATGGGGCTTTGAGGGCGCTAAGAGCTCTCAATTTTAAACCCTACTGTGGACTTGGGCAGGCAACGATCAGGTTGCCTGCTGGAGAAAGCAGTAAGGAAGGCGCAAAGGAGAAATCACCGGACCCGTCAGCATAAATATGGCGGACCGGATTCACTTTACGCAGATCAACTTGCATCACAGCAAAAGCGCCTCGGTTGTACTAGCCAGGTGCGCAGCTGTGATGCACACAAATAAATATATATTTTTAATACAGGAACCATGGATCATCAAGGGACACATAAGAGGACTTGGCAGCTGTGGAAAACTATTCTGGGCCGGAAACACGGACCGACCGAGAGCGTGCATTATAGCGAAAGGAATAGACGCCTGTCTACTGCCACAATTTAGCGATGGTGACTTTGTTGCCATCAGACTGAAGATAAAGACGACCGGTGGAATAGCCAGGGATCTAATTATAGGGTCAGTGTACATGCCCTACGATTTGGAAAACCTGCCCCCACACGAAAACATGATGAAACTCACGACTTATGCAAGGCAGAAAGGGCTAGAAATACTCCTGGGATGCGATGCCAACTCGCACCACCTGGTGTGGGGGAGCACCGACATAAATCCCAGGGGTGAGAGCCTATTCAACTTTGTGGTAGATATGGAGCTACACATCCTGAATAGAGGAACAGAACCTACCTTCCTGGACTCTAGAAGACAGGAAGTGATAGATATAACCATATGCTCAGGCGGAATACTGGACCTGTTGAGGGGATGGAGGGTCTTTGATGAGCCCTCAGGATCAGACCACAGGCAGGTCCGTTTCACCATGGAGCAAGTACAGAGCCAAGGGTTATGGAAGAGAAATCCTAGGAAAACAAATTGGAGAGGGTACGAGGAAGACCTTAGGAGTCGACTCAAGGAAACACCCACTAGATTCCACACCAAAGAAGATTTGGAAACAGCGGCAGACTACTTGAATGATGCCATTAAATACTCATACGAGATGAACTGCCCATTAGAGTCAAAGAACCCTTCAGCCAAAGCACCATGGTGGAATAAAGAGCTAGCTAAGCTAAGGGCTGAGGGGAGAAGACTCTTTAATAGGGCTAGAAATGTAAATACACCGAGATCCTGGGAGGAGTACAGGAAATCTCAGAGAATTTACAAAAAGGCCATAGTAAAAGCTAAAAGGAAAGGATGGAGAAGTTTTTGCTCAAGTATAGAGAGTGCTCCTGAAGCATCTAGACTGAGTAGAATACTTTGCAAGGAAAACCAAACACAATGGGGCTGCCTTAAGCGTCCCAATAGAGGGTACACAGAAACTGCGGAGGAGACCCTACGGCACCTTATGGAAATTCATTTCCCAGGCTTTAGGGAGGACTCAGCAGACAACAACAACAGGCAGAGACCCATGACCGTGCACAAATCAAGGGCATGGGGACTGGCAGCTAAGGTGGTCTATCCACAAGCAGTGGAATGGGCGGTCGGTTCCTTCGAGCCTCTAAAGGCTCCAGGACCTGATGGAATATACCCGATCCTGCTGCAGAAAGGGCTGAGCATCTTGCTAGGCCCAATGACAAAAATCTACAGGGCAAGTATTGCCCTTAGACATGTCCCCCAGAAGTGGAGAGAAACCAAGGTGGTTTTCATACCTAAACCTGGCAAGAACGGTCACGTCAGGGCAAAGGACTATAGACCAATTAGCCTTATGTCCTTTGTATTGAAGACCTTAGAGAGACTGGTGGACAGATTTCTCAAGTCCAACTCTCTAATACAACAACCTCTAGCCGACTCTCAGTATGCCTACAGGGAAGGCAGGTCTACCGAAACCGCCCTACATTACCTGATAGGCAAAGTTGAGAGTCAGCTGGAGGCAAAGGGCTATGCGATCGGAATCTTCCTGGACATCGAGGGCGCTTTCGATAGCACTTCACACGAGGTGGTAGGGGAGGCACTGATCAAACATGGAGTTCAAGAACCACTGGTGGACTGGATAGGAAATATGCTAGTGGACAGACGCTTGACGGTGGAGTGCCAAGACATCTCCATCAGAAGAAAACCAACGAGAGGCTGCCCACAGGGGGGAGTTTTATCTCCTCTGTTGTAGTGTCTAGTGATAGACGACCTGCTAAAGGAGCTACAGAGGAAAGGTTTCTTGACCTTTGGCTATGGTGATGACGTGGCCATAGTGGTTAGAGGACCATTTCTCAACACACTAAGGGACCAAGCAAAGGATACCTTAAGGATTGTGCAAAACTGGTGTGAGAACAGATGTCTAACGGTTAATCCGAGCAAGACAAATATTATGGTCTTCACCAGAAAATATAAACCTGAACCCATAGAGACGTTAAAACTCTGGGGAGAGGAAATACCGTTTACAGACTCGGTGAAATACTTGGGACTGTTTCTAGATCCTAAGCTTAGCTGGGGAAAACATCTCATAGAGCAAAGGAAAAAGTTCTATGCATCCATGTGGATGTGCAGAAGGGCAATGAGCAAGTCGTGGGGCATCAGCGCTGGTGCAGCTTTGTGGCTGTACAGGGCGGTCCTGCTACCGCGGCTGCTATACGCGTCAGTCCTCTGGTGGACGAGAATAAATAAAGGGGAGGTAGAGAAACTACTTAGAAGCCTGCAAGGTAACTACCTACGGGCTGCAGTAGGGGCCATGAGAACCACACCCACAGAGGCGCTTGAAATAGCACTCAGTGTTACGCCAATAGGCTTGGCCGTGATAAAATCAGCCAATACCACGGCATACCGTCTGAAATGTCAGAGTGAATGGAGAAACACACAACTGGGACACACCAGGCTTGGTCTTCTCCAAAAGTACCCTACTGAGGGAATACAAGACAGAACTACAAGAAAGTATCAACTGGTAAAACACTTTAAGATATGGATACCTGATAGAAATGAGTGGCTGAAACCGGGCGGAATCATGAACACAAAGGTGGACATGTGGTTCACGGACGGATCAGGTATAAACAACTGCTTTGGAGCAAGAGTATATGGACCTGGGGAAAACCATAAAGAGAGTATTCCAATGGGAGGCGACTGCACGGTCTTTATGGCAGAGATGCTCGCCATCCTCAGATGTGCCGAACTGAACCTAACCAAAGGAACAAATTGCAGGAAAATATATATCTGCACAGACAGTAGGGCGGCCCTTCTGGCGTTGGCGGGTGCGACCACCGAGTCTTGTTTGGTATGGGACTGCATGCTGGCGCTGGAGGAGCTGTGTGGAACAAATAAAGTAACGTTAGTCTGGGTGCCCGGGCATCAGGGCATACCGGGTAACGAAACAGCAGACTCACTGGCTAGAGAAGGGGCTAGCAAAGCACCAGATAGTCGGGAGATGGGAGTGCCCTTTACGATGGGTAAGAACTTCATCAGGGAAAGTATAGACAAACAACATAAGGCCAGGTGGGATAATCTGAAATCCTGCCGACAGGCCAAATTCCTGATGAAAGACATAAATGGTAACAGAACCAAGGAACTGCTCACATTGAATAGGCAGAAATTGAGGATGGGGATAGGACTGCTGACAGGACATTCACCAATACTCAAAGCCCACCTATTCAATATCAGACTCGCAGACAAGAAGGAGTGTCGACTATGCGGGGAGGAAAAAGAGGACAGCATACATATTCTGTGCCAATGTCCGGCTCTGGCTAGAAAGAGATTCAGGATCTGGGGACAAAGTTTTCTTAAATCCCAAGAATTAGACAAAACAAGGGTGGTGGAACTCATAAGCCTAGTGGAGAACTCTGGGCTGAGTACACATCACTCAGTTTAAAGACAAAAGTGAGGAGACACAATGGATCTCGCTGGATCTAGGTGCCGTCGGGGCCAAGTTATGGAACCACTCACTACCAATCTACTACTACTACTACTACTACTACCAAAAAGTTTGATTGTTTCATATTTAAATTAATTAAGCATTATACATCATATTTATATAAAATATAAGAAACATTTTTATATAACTGATATATGTATATATATATATATATATATACATATATATATAATATACTCATATTAATATAATATTAACTAACCTTATTTAATTCGATTGACGGAATTGAAAAATAACTAACGTAATATAATAGCTTATTATATTGCATATAATAATCGTGTAACATAGTAGTTATAAAATTGTGTGAATGCATATTACTAATTATATTAAATAAAAAATCAGAAACATTTTCTAAAATAATTCCTATGAATAATACATATTTGTAATAATACTAAATATATATGTATAATATAATTTTTATAATTTATATGTGTGTAATTTCAGAACTTCTGCGACCCTGGATAATATTGTATTTTCTAAGTCTTAAAATAAAAATTCTTATATTAGAATGCTGTAGTTACAATAATTAAAAAAAAATAATTAATGAAAGGCTCGTATAAATTAAACAAAATTAAACAATCATATATAGTAGGGCCCCAAAAACAAAAATAAGATTAAAATTTTTTTTATTTAAAATTTTTAAACATTAAATTAAATTGTTCAGAAAAGAATAAAATTTAAACGTTTTGCTGCCACATCTTTATCATACATAAAAATTTAAAATTAAATATAAAATTAATGTTAAAAAAAAATTAGTTTAAAAATTTTAAAAATTAAAAATTTAACGTTTCTTTTCCCGTTTGCCAAAATACAAAAGGGTTGCGAATGCCAAAGTTTTGCGAATTTGAAGATTTCGTTTTAAAAAATCCCCCTTTTTTCCCCCTATTTTTGGGGTTTGCGAACTGAAACCAAAAATCAACATTTGGGGTTCAAATTCGCACACACACTTTAAATATCGGGGAAAAAAAACTTTTAAAACGTAAACATGCCAAATACGCAAACTTGGCCTCAGACCAAACGCCTTGCATTCTATTGGCACGCGAAAAACGTTTTTTAATTTTTTTTTTTAAAATTTTAAATAAATTTTATTTTTAACATCTAATTTATTTTAATTTTAATTTTAGTATTTTTAAAAAACGTATGCATCGAACGTTAAAAATTTTTTATCGTTCTTAACGGGGGTTATTTAATATTTAAATTTAATAAAAAAAAATTTTTTCATCTTTTTATTTGCTCGTTTGTTGGGCCCACTATAAGATTTTTTAATTTTTTTTAAAAAAAAAATAATTTGAAAATGTAAGGGTAAAATTAAAAAAAATTGTCAAAAAATTTTTTTAAAATTTCAAAATCAACACAAAAATTTGTATTAAAAAAATAAAAAAAAACATCTAATCTTCTTTCGTTCTTTTATACTTTAAAATTTTTCTACAAACAAAATTTAAATTTTAAAACTATTTTCCCTTTAAATAAATATATATATTTTTTTTTCAACATTTATTAAAAAAAAATTTTATCCCTAAAATTTTAAAATTTTTTTAAAAGACAAAAAATTTTTAAAAAGAATTAAAAACTGCTTGTACCCAATTTTTTTCTCAAAATTTTCAAAACAAAGAAAACTTTAATATACAGGGCGTTTTTTCAAAACAATTTTAATTTAATTTCTAAAAATTTTTTTCTTTAATATCAATTTATCTTAACAAAAAAAAGCTTAAAAAAATAAAAGTTTGGGCAAAAAAGCAAGAAAACTTAAGAGATAAATGAACATTAAGAAAAGGAAAGTTTTAATGGGGGGGGGGGCATCCGTAAACAATCAAATAAAAAGAAATAATTTTATTTTGGATTTTTTTCCTCTTAACCAAAATTAGATTAAAAATTATAGAAGATTTAAAAAAAAAAAAAACAAAAGCACTCGTAATTTTTTTTTTTTTTTGCAATTTTTTTTTATTATCGTTAAATTTTATATAATTTGAAAACCCCGTTTTTTGGGTAAAGGAAAAAGATGAGGGGTTTTCTACGATTTTTTTTAAATTTTTTTTAAGTAGTTTTTTTATGCGAAAAAAAATTTTTTAAAATTTTTTTTTAATTTTTTTTGGATTAAAATAATCGTGAAGTTCCCAATTTCGAAAAAAACATAAAAATTTTTGTTTTTTTAATAAAAAATTTTTGATAAGCAAAAAAAACAAAACAAAAAAAATTATTTTTCAGAAAAGATTTTTATTGAAAAATTTGGGGGGAATATCCCAAAACAATACATCGGTTTTAAAAAATTTTCACAAAAATGTGCGTTTGGGGCCCCGGGGGGGAAAAAAAAGGGCGCGCCCCCAAAATTGGATGAGGTTCGGGGTCAACTTATTTGGGTTTTTAAAAAAATTCACCCTTTTTTATTAAAAATTTTATTCAAATAAAAACCCCTTGATTTTTTTTTATTTTAAAAACCCCTTTACCTTGTGAAAATTTGGGTTTAAGGATTTTTAAAAAATAATTCGGTACGTTCGCGACGCGAAGGGGGGTTTTTTATATCGCACGCGGCTGCGGGTTTTTTAAAACCCACGCGAGAGCGTCTTTAAGGGGCTTATTCACCAACGGCGATTCGGGGCGTCCTCTTTTTCCCTTTTTTTAAAATTTGCTTTTTTAATTTCCCTTTTTCGGGAAGGGGGCCTGGCAACAGGCCCCCCGGTCAAGGCCCAATGCAACGAAACAAATTTAAATCCTTCTCTTTCTTGCGCGTTGGCAATTTCGGTTGCGTATATCCGCATCGTTGGGGTTTTTTCCGGTCTGTTTGTCGTCAAGCGATGTAACCCCAGAATATTTTTAATTTTTCTTTGAGGGGTATAAAGGGCCCCAAATTTTCCTGAAAAAGAAAAAAAAATTTTTAAAATTTGTAATTTTTATTAATAAAAAAAATAAAAAAAATTTAAGATTAAAAAATTAAAAAAATTTTTAATTTTTTAAATTAATTTTAAAAGATTTAAAATTTAAAATTTTTTTATTTTTCTTTAAGGGGGAAGTTTTTTCACCACCCAAAAATTCACGGAAAAAGAAACAAAACTATTTGGGAAGGGTTCGTTTTTCGAAAACATATCACAAGAAACAAAAAAAAATAAAAAAAAATCCGATGGAAAAGAAAATTTTAAACTGTAAAAAAAAAAAAATAAGTTAATTATTCTTTGGAAAAGACGTTTTTTATTAATTTTAAAAATTTTTTAAAATATATTTTTAAAACTTTAAAATTATAATTTCCCTTAAAAATTTTATTTTAAAAAAAACAAAATAAAATTTTTTTTTATTGAATTTTTTTTTTGTTTTTTTTTTTTAAAAAAAAAATTTCCCCGGTTTTAAAAATTCCTAAAAAATTTTAAAGTGCAAAAAATTAAATTTTTTAAAAATTTTTTAATAACGTCTGAAAATTTCTTTAAAACATTTTTTTTAAAATAAAAAAATTTTTAAAATTTTTATATGAAACTTTTATCAATTTATATCATTTTTATAAATTTAAAAGGTTTTAAAATTTTACGTTTATTTTTTTTAATTTTTTTTTTGGTTTTGGGGTTTAAAAAGCTCAATATCCTATGAGTAGAAAAAAAAAAAAAAAGGAATTTTAAAGAAAAATTTTCCTTTTTTTTACTTTTTAAACTTTCCCCTTTTTTATTACGGCAAGTAAATTACTTTCGGGTTTTTTCGGGGGCAGGTATTGCTTCCCCGAATGGGAAGAATCAAAATTATTGGCACTTTTTTTTCCCAAAACAATTTTTTCCCCTAATGCAAAATCTTACGGGGAAAAATTTTTTGGGGTGTTAAAATTTTTGTCACCCCATTTTGCCAATGAAAAAATTGTAAAAAACAAAAACCTCTTAAAAAATTTAATAAAAAAAAATTTTGCAGAAATTAATTTCATAAATAAATTTTTACCCGAAATTTAAATCGAAAAAAGTAAACCCAAAAAAAAAAATTTTTTAAATTTCGGAAAATTTTTAAAAAATCCTGAAAAAACGCTTTTTATCAGTTTCCCCTTTTTTTATATAAATTAAGGCCTTAATTTTAAGTTAAATTTTATTAAAAATTGGGGAAAAAGAATCGGAAACTTAAAAGGGGAGAAAATTTTTTTTTTAAATTTTTGAAAAAAATTTAATTTACACAATTTTTTTTTTTATTTTTCAAAAAATTTTTTTTGTTGTCGTTTTACTATCAAAATATTTTTCTATGAAAACAGTTTTTTGCTAATCTGTTATCCAAAAAAATTTTTGTTTTTTTCCATTTTTTTTTTTTTTTTTTTTAAAAACCCTGTTTTTTCCCTTTTTAAATTCCTGTTTTAGTTTCTAAAAAAAAAACTGTTTATTTATAAATTTTTAAGAATTTGCTTTTTTTTCCCTTAAATTTGGGGGAGTAAAAAAAATACAATTTTAATAGAGAAAATAAAAGTTTTTTTTTTACTTTTTGCGACTTCTTAAAAATTTGTTTGAAACGACCTCTTTTTTTCTTGTCCACTACTTTTGGGATCGTTTGCATTTTTTTAAAAATTATTTCATAAAATACGGTTTCAAAAAAAAAGCGAAACCAAAAAAAATCTCGAAAAAAAGATTTTTAAAAAAAAATTTTTTAAAAAAAAAAAAATTTTTATGGTTCGGGGGGGGCTAAGAGGGAAAAAATGTTTTGATCTTGGTAATCTTGGGGAAGGCCAGGAAGGCATCTTCAATTTCTTAAAAAAAAAACCCCCTTTTTTTTTTTGCTACTTTTTCTTATCTGGGAAAACCCTTTCCCAAAAACCTCTAATAAATACTTTTGAGTTTTTTAAAAACACCTGGAAATTGTTGCATTTGGGAAATTGACAATATATGTTACACACAAAATGGATCTAAATAAAAAAATTTAAAATCCGAAACCGATCAACCCCGTTTTAAACTGGGGGCTCCCCTAAACTAATTCCCGGGGTACTTTTGAACAAGATGGGGGAAAGTCTTTTTTGTTTTTATATCTTCCCCTTTGATCTTTCCGAAAACAGTGGGGCCAAAAAATTTTTTTTTTCCCAAACAATTAACAATTTTTAAACGGCGGGACGCAAATAATGTCCAAATTTGAAAACCCGTAGAAGGTGTTGGAATCCTGAACTTTTTGGCAAAGGGGGGAAAATTTAATCTGAATCAAGAACCCACGGGACCCCGAAAAACGGGGATGTTTACATTTGTGGTAAGGGTGCTGGCCCCCCCGGTTTTCCACGGTCCGCAAATTAAATGAATTTTTTCCCCCGGCAAAGGTGCTGCAAACAAGCTGGCCCCAAACAAACCCTTTTTCTGGTTTCCCGTGACTGTTTATTTCCACACAAACACGACATCAATTGGAATTAAACCCCAACCCCCCCACAATTTTTCCCCGGGGAGGGAAACAATGGGGCAAGGGCCCCGGGGGAAAAATGATGGGGGTAGTAGTGTGCAAAATTTTTTATTTAAAACCCGGGGGGGGCCGAGGATTACGAAACTGGGTTTGGAGGGGGGCGAAGGTTGGGTCTCAAAGATGTCCGGGAAGTATTTTAAAAAAACTGGAACGATCAAATATCCCAAACTGCGGTGGATTACTTAAAGGGAAAATAGGGCCCCCTTCCCCCCCATCTCCTACCCCTTTTTTAAAAACCCCCTTACAGCCCCATTCCGAGGCCGGCCAAGAGGGGTCCCAAAAAAAAACTAAAACCCCCAAAAAAGGGCATAAAGGTTCCCCGTTTTACAGACCACGATTAAAAAAACACTCGCATGGGGAAAACCAAAAATACCGTATCCCTAAACTCGTAAAAATTTTTACGTAGGGCCGGGGAAAAGGGAGGAAAAATTTTTGATCGATGCCCCCAAAAAACGAACGACGGGGGGATTTTACAAAAATTTTGGCCGGCTTTCCCCCTGTTTGGAGAAAGGTGATACTGTCCCGCGGGCGAAATTTGGGGTTCCCCCCCCAATTACTGTTTCTGTCCTTTTTTTGGGCCACCCAAAAACCCCCTCGCCGAAATCGATATAGACGTTGTCCAGATGTTCCGGGGGTCGGGGGGGAATCTGATGGGTCAAAGTCACCTTCGGCGGACTAACGTTTGGGTTGGGGAACGAACCAGTTAGTTTAAAAAAAACAAGAGATGATCAATCCCGCAATCCCTATATAGCGGGTTTTTCCCAACCAGGGAAACGGGTCCCCTTTTTTCGAAATTTCCGGGGGGGTGCGAGGCTCTGGGCTTCATAAATACTAAGAGTCCAGAAAAACTCAGCGGGTTTTCCGGGTATAGAGTTTTGTTCATCGGTATGAAATTTTTAAAAGGGGGAATTTTTTTTTTTACCGATTGTGATAGATTTGAACGACGAAAAGCGCAAATATGGAATAAATATTTAAAAATTATGGCTGGAGCATCCTGCCGATCCTGTTAAAACCCCAAAGAGTCGTGGGGGGATAAGATTGCTGGGTAACAAAATGTCAATGTTAAGCCTGAATCGAGGCGAATTTTTTCGACGATTCAGAAGACTTTAAAAAACATGATCGCTGGCATCAAAACCGCGATAAAGGTTTAGTCAAACAAGGGAGATGCAGGCTTTGGGTTTCGCAGTTGTGCAATGACACTTTCCCCGGATGTAAAAACTAATCTATGACAGAAAATGCTTTTTGGGGAAATGTTTTGTCAGAATAATCTCTAGTCCCATGTATCATCACTCCGGTACTTGCAAAATAGGTCCAAAAAAGGGATCCGACCGCCGTTGTCGATTCTAATTAAAGGTATGTGGAAGAAACAGTGTAGCTTTTAAACAAAAGATAGGGGTAAATTTGTAATCTACAAATTATATAAAATTTAGGGGTTTTTAAATTACTTATTTTAGCAACTTTTTGAAACAGGTAAATGGGTTTTCAAGGACTCAAATAGCAGACGCACCCATTATCCCTTTTTTAAGAAAGGCATATAAACTCCCTTTTTATATGTTTCCCAAAAAAATTTATCAATTTGGTCAATAAAAATTTGGGGTTTTCTTAAAAAGCCCATTATCGTGATGCATAGAAATTTATACCATTTCCCCCCAAAAAATTTTTTTATTTTTAATTTTAAAATTAAAAAATAAAAATAATAATTACTAAACTTTAACTGACAAAGGAAAATAAAAAAAAAAATTTCTTAGAAAAAATAAAAATATTTGGCGAAACCCTTTAAATATTCAGTAAATATTTATTTTAATAAAAGTAATATTTTAAAAAACAATTATGTAACAGATAGTTAATTAAAAAATGAAGGGGCCCCGGTCGGGGAAAAAAAATTTTTTCCCAAATTTTTTTTAAATAAAAAAAATTTTTAAAAACGTCAACCACAGGTTGGGCGCAAAAGCTCTTTTCTTTTTTTTAAAAAATTTAAAATTTTTATGAAAAAAAAAATAAGAAATTTTAAAAAAAAAGTGAAAATTAAGGCCAATTATGAGCGAATATTCAGTTTTCAGTCAACTCCCTTTTTTTTACATTTTAAAAATTTTAAAACTACGTCTTATTTAAAAAAAAACGAAAATTAAAAATTTTCTAAAAAGTTTGACCGCACGGGTTTCTTCAAAATTTTAAAAAAATTAAAAATTCTTAAAATTCACAAAATTTAAAAAAATTTAAATTATAGTTTTAGAATCAAGATTTTTTTTGACAATTAACCGTTTTTAAATCCGTCCGCCCAACAATTTTCCCCCCCGATTGATCCCTATTTTGTTCAGATCTCGGATTTTTCATCGTTAATATGCGAAAATTAAAAACCCTTTTCCCGTGGGCCTGGTTTAAAAAAAAATTACCGATCAATACCCCCAAATTTTTAAAAATATGCCCCCAAAAATTTTGGGTTTTTGCCCCCCCATCACGTTCTTCTTGAAAATTTTGTTATTTTTTAAATTTTTTTTTAAGGAGAAAATAAAAAAACCAAAAAAAAAGACAGTCTTTAAACTCTTTTTGGGAAGCGTGCTTTTGTTTAAATTTTTAAATCTATTTTTCTCGTTAATGTCCTTTTTTCCCCTTTTTTTATTTCTTTTTCGTTATTTTCCAAAAAATAAAAAAAAAAACCGCTAAATAACCATATTTTTTTTAAAATTTTTGTCCTTTTTTTCCCTTGTATGACATTCAGAAATGAGTTTTTTTTCCCTTTTTTTCCCGTTTTCCTTTGTTAAACCATTGCCCCAAATTTAAAAAATTGATGTTTTTTTTTTAGGTGTTCAAAAAATTTTGAAGTTTTTTGATTCCAACCAATATTTTTTTTTAGGGTTCTTTTTTTCGCGTTCCCCAAACCCCCCTTTTTTTTGGGCCCCACATAAGTCATTAAAATTTTCAACTGATTTTTAAACCCCACATTTAAATTTAGGGATGTTTATTTTTAATTTTTTTTGCCTTTAATAATTTACCCCCTTTTTTGAGACATTTACCCTCCCCTAAAAATTTTTTTTTTTTTACCGAGGAAAAATATTTTTGAACCCCTATATAGGGAATAAAAAGAATTTTTTTTTTGACCGATATTTTTTATACTTTTTTTTTCTTTCTATTTTTGGCCCCTTCTCTCAAATAATCCCCCCTTTTAAAATTGATGTTTTTTCTTCCATATTTTTTTTTTAAAAAATTCAATAAAAGGGGGAAACCCATTTTTTCTGAGTATTTTTAAAATTAACTCCAAATTTTTATTAAAAAATAGGGGTTATAGCAAAAGACATCTTTTTCCAAGTTTATTTTTTTTCCTTTTTTTGGGATAATGGGGGGTTTTTTAAAAAAATGAAAAGCCCTTTTCCCGAAAGGTTTTTTTTTTATCCCATCATAATTTTTGATTAATAATTTTAATAAAAACTAAAAAAATTCAAGCAAAGGTCAAAAAAAGGGAAAAAAGTTTTAAAAAAGTCAAATTTTCACTATTTTTAAAAAAAATCCGTCAAAAGAATAGAGAACGATTTAAAAAGGTTTTTGTTGAAGAGATGGTTTAAAGGAAAATTTATTTAAAAAAAAAACGAAAATTAAAAATTTACGTTGTATGTTTCTCTCCTTCCCCCCAAAAGGGATGGATTACCAAAAAATAAAAAGGGGAAAAACCCCGTTAGAATCTATTTTCATGGGTTAAAAAAAGCTCAAATAAAACCGCTTTTTTTGTTTTTTTAAAAACCCCTTTTCGAATCCCCCCCCAAAAGCAAAAAGTCAAAATTAATAATATTTTTGATTTGTACAGCATATTGTCTGGTAAAAAGTTTTATGGGAAGAAAGGGTTTTTCCCTTTTGGGTTGGTGTTTTTTTTTAACGAACTTTCCCTCGGGTTTTTGCATTACGGTTAAAAAGATAGAGGGGAAAATAAATTTTGGGAAAAATCTAAAAAAACCAAAAAAAAAATTTTTTGGGGGGGGGAAAAAAATTTTTTTGATTCTACCTTTTTTTACATTTTATGCAAATTTTATAAACGGGGCTTTGGGCCCCCTTTTGGGGGGCACCGTTATCCCAATTTTGCAGACCTGGTTATCAAAATTTGGGGATAATTTTTTCAAACTTAATTTTTTGGGAAATTTTTTTTTTTTTTTAGTGGTGACATAATGTGGCCACCCCAGCAAAGACCCCAAGTGAAAAAATTTTTAAAAATATAGAAAGATTAAATTACGGTTTTTAAAAAAAGGGGGGTTTAAACCCTGCTTGAATTTCTTAGTTTTATCACTTAAAATTATTAAAAACAAAAAATTTTTAGATGGATAAAAAAAAACCCTTCTCAGGAAGGTTTTTTTCATTTTATTAAACCACCCTTAGCCCCCAAAATTTGGAAAAAAATTTTTTAACCCCTTTTAGACAGATTTTTTGCCCCCCTCCATTTTTTTTTAAATTTTAAAAATTTGGGGGTTTAAAATTAATATCTCAAAGAAAAGGTTTTTCCCCTTGATCTATTTTTTAAAAAAATTTAAAATTTTGGGGTAAAAACCCCACCCATTTTAAAGGGGGAAATTTTAGGGACGGGCCCAAACCAAGAAA